>NC_142409.1:13668307-13763307 GCF_059441095.1 Idiotropiscis lumnitzeri | reverse complement strand
TTGCCGCTCTCTTTGTATTTGTTCTGAGGTCACACGGCCGCAATTTGGACGTCGTCAATAGGAGTACCTGGCTCTGGATCAGCGCCACCTCTCGGGCCAACCGCGTCTCGGGAGTGTCGGGAAGCCGCGAGTAGAGCGACGACGTCGTCCGCTTCTTGCCCTCGGCTTTGTACTCGTTCTGTAGCGGCACCAGGACGGACGCGCTCGTTTGATGGAAAAGGACGACACGAGAACGCAGAACTGACCTCACTCTGGAGGGCGCCGGCTTCTTTGGCGTGTTTGGTCTCCAACGTTTCGGGCAGTTTGGCGTACAAAGACGCTGCCGCTTGCTGCTTGGCCTAAAACACACACGCGCACACGCAACTTATCAGAGCGGCTTCCCATTGGCGGCTATTTGAAGCCTTCGTGACACCCGCAGAAGGTTTTGACCTTCTGGTGTCGAGAGGAGGGCTCATCACAACCCATCTCGTGGTTCCGTGCAGCGGGGGAAGATTTGAGTGGCACGACTTTGATTGGAATTGCCAATTTTAGGCCATGGGACGCGCTTGTCCAAAACGGAAGCGTCACGGTCTCGGTTTGTTTTCAATTGCGTGGGCGTCGCCCTGACACGGGACCCACCTGGCTGTGCGTGTCCGCCATGTCTTGAGCAAACCGGACGTCCGGCGTCCGTGGCATCGAGGAGGTGGACGAGTCGACTTTGTCTCTCTTGTAGTTGGCCTGCGACGCAACGCGAGCGGCGGTCACAACGCGGAAGAACGTCGGCGCAAAGATGCAAGACAACGCGGACGCCGCCCCGACCTCGCTCCGGATCTCGGACACGCGTTTGGCAAACTGCGTCTCCGGCGTCTCGGCGAGGAGGCGGTGGAGGGACGAGGACGCGTCCTTGTATTTGACCTGCGCCGATCAAACAAAAAGGAGAAAATGGGCTTTGACGCATTTGAACGATTCCTCTTCAGCAGTTCATCGGCATCTCCGATCCAAAACATCCGGAAGCGGCGCGATACCGTCGCTTAATGTCAGCGTTCCCGGCGGCGGCATGACTCATCACCTGACTCTGGAGTTCCGTCAGCCCTTTGGCTCGCTGAGTGTCGAGCGTCTGCGGCAGGCCGGAGAAGAGCGAGGACGCCATCCGCTTGTGGGCGTGCTCCTTGTACTTCACCTGCAGGGGGCGACGTCACCAACGACGTACGACGCACGGAAACAAACGTAGAGACGGGCGTAGCCCACCCAACAAATCTGACCTCGCTCCGAAGCTCCGTGACACTTTTAGCAAAGCGAGTCTCGGCCGTTTGCGCCAACTGAGAGTAGAAACTCTGCGGCAGGCTCCTCTTGGCGTCCTCCTTGTACTTGACCTGCGACACACGCGCACGCTCATACTTTATCCGTTTGGTTGCCAGGACAGTGACCACCTCGTTGAGCAAAGGAACGATGGCAAAGCATCTCCCGAATCTCGCCGCCAACTTCCCTTGCGGCCTTTACGCAGCAATCGCTTTGTGTTTGCGCGCGTACCGAACTCTGCAGGTCCGAGATCTCCTTGGCGTGTCGCGTGTGGATGGTTGCGGGCATCAGCGCGTACAAGTTGACGCTCATCTCCTTCACGCCGTCCTCTTTGTACTTCACCTGCACGACGGGGACAAGGTGATGTTCCTCATCAATGGCAGCCATTTCCCATTTCTCTTTTTTTACCTGACTGGCGAGCTCGGAAGCATCTTTGGCGTGAAGCGTCTCCAGAGTGTGCGGGAGAAGCGAGTACAAGGACGAGTTGCCGCCTTTTTGGCCCGCTTCTTTGTAGCGGCGCTGGTGGTGAGAAAACGTTTAAAGTGTGGAAGTATGTTTTTTTTTTCAGAAGTGAAGACGCGAGTACAGGACAAAGATTGTTGGATTTGTTCCATTGGCAAGGTCTCACCTCACTCTGCAGCTCAGCAACATTCTTTGCAAACTCCGTCTGCACGGTGCGTGGCAGCTGAGAGTACGCCGGCCGACTCAGGCTCTTCCTGCCGTCTTCCTGATACTTGAGCTGTTGGACGACAAAGACACTGTGACGGGCTTTTTCTTTCCTTTTCTTTTTTAAAGGCAGGTGAATAGTCGTCAAGCACCTGGCCTTTGTGCAGTCAGACTCACTCCAGAGGAAGTCGAGAAAAAAAAACATTTCCAGTTAATGTGGCAAATTAACTGATGGGACAAAAACAGTGAAAAATATGTGGATATAAATATATGTATAAGATGTGCATTGAATGGAACGAAATGGAACAATAAATGATTGAAGAAGGGCAATTGAACATTTTTAGGGGTGGGTGTTTTACGATTTGAAAATTTGTGCTATTCAGTCGGGCGTCGGTGCCTAGCAGGGTTCGCTTATTCGGGTTGGTTCGGTACTGTCGTGAACTGTCCTGTACTGGAACTGGAAAGAAACAACTTTCCGGCAACTTCAGCAAAATCAACTGGTGCTAGCGCTACGTGCTAGCGCTACGTGCTACGTGCTACGTGCTAGCGACCTGGCTGTGCAGCTCGGTCATCTCCCTGGCAAAGTGGATCTCGTTGGTGTTGGTGAGCTGAGAGTAGAGAGAAGACGGCGCTCCTTTCACCAGAACCTTTGGTCGATAATTGACCTGAAAGAGACGAGACGGTGACCAGATCACGCCGACGGGAGCCACATTCGAGCTCGAGGCGGTCGACTACATCACTCCGCAGCTGGGACATCTCCAGCGCATGTTGGATGTCGGGAGTGTCGGCCAGTTGGGAGTAGAGGGAGACGGAGGCTTTTCTCTTGGCGTCTTGCGTGTACTTTTGCTACGAGGCGACGACGACAAGAGAGCACGTGTGAAGATTTGGCCGGATGACGGTTGACGTTAATGGAAGGAAACACTCGCACTTGACTCTGAAACTGGCGGACGCTCTTGGCCAGATGCGTCTCGCTGGTCTCGGGAAGCTGAGAGTACAAGGCGCCGCTCAGTTCCTTCTTCGCCTCCTCCTTGTACTTGTTCTGCCGGGCACAGAGAGGTGGCGCGCTGTCGCTGTCACGCGTGGTCTCGTCAGCCGGCCAAATTGGCCGCGTGTTACCTGGCTGAGGATGTCGGTGAGTTCTTTGACAAAATGCGTGTCGTTGGTCTCTGGCATGAGCGAGTACAGCGAGGACGACGTCTTTGTGTTTTCTTTGTATTTAACCTGAAACCCAAACAAAGACAAAAGCGTCGGCGGCATGCGCCGACGCCGGCCCGCTTGCGTTTGACGTTGCGGTGTAAGCACCTCGCTCCGTAGCTGGCTCACTTCCCTGGCTCGTTGGATCTGCGGCGTGTCCGGAAGCAGCGAGTAGAGGGACAAAGACGCCTCCTTCCTGCCCTCCTGCTTGTATTTGGACTGAACAAGAACAAGAAGACAAAGCGGCGTGAGGAGCTAGGCGGGCGTCGCGACGCCAATTTGAAACCCAAAGTGTTGACACCTCTGACACCACGGCGCTGATGTTCTTGGCGTGAATGAGCTCTGCCGCAGGGACAAAGAGACTCTGACCCTTCATCTTCTCAAAGTCCTCTTTGTACTTGACCTAAGAAGACGTTCCAAAAGTGGACCACAAACAATTAGGAGGTAACTGCTAACGTGCTTGTATCGTCGTCGTCGTCGTCGTCGTCGTCACGGTTATCGTCGTCGTCGTCGTCATCGTTATCATCTTCAGGCCTCGCATGTGTTACTTCTTTCTGTCGGCAGCTAAGCTTTGTGAAGCTTAGCGTCGCCGTGGCAACAGCAAAAGCTGTGATTGGCAGCTCAGGTATTAAGCCTGGAAGTTGAGAACTTTGCGTTGAACGTGCCAGATTTTGAAGCAACCCGGCGGCACTAAATTTAGAAAGCGCTCGCCTCCTGGCGGCGTGATGACTCACGACCGAGTCTGAGTTGGAGCGAGCTGAGAGGATTTCAGAAAGCGGCTGATGAGTCACCAAGGACGTGGCGCCCACCCACATATCGGTGAAAGGTTTTTTGTTGCGCGGCCTGCGTGACGGCGAGCCTTCTCTTGGACACTTTTGGTCGACTCAAGCGAGATCTTTTGAAGGACGGTTGCCCACGGCAACGCTGGCTTCAGTTCACGCAATGCCACATGCTTTTTAAGGCGTTTTCATCCAATTATGGACATTTCATTCCATGAATTATCAATGAATTGCCCAATTTACCCTTTTTCTAAATCTGTGTCATTCCGTTTTTTATGTATAATTGCTTGTCTTAGTAATAAAAATGCCCAAAATGTTGGGTTTTTTTTTTCTGCTATGTAGATGAGGCAAAATATTTTTTTTTCCAAATCCGCACCATGTTTGCGTTTTGGTTTAATTGTTTATTTTAATATCATAATGCAGTCCCATTTTTGTTTGTTTTTATTAATATCACAACAACAAATGGGCCTATTTAATCAAATATTTTTAAAGAGCAAAAATAATGTTTTTTTTCATTGTAGGCGGGGTAAAAAAAAAAACACCTCGCTGTCAAACACGTAAAACAACTCATTTTAATAATAAAAAAAAATTGTGTTCTTATTTTATGAATAATATATAAAATCAAAATTAATTCAACAATTAATTAAAAAATCAATAAATTCATTAATTTACAACTAATCCATTAGCAATAATTGAATGAATCAAAATGAATACACAAACCAAAATAAAGAGACTATGATTTCCTAAAAATAAGAAAGGTATACATTTGAAAAATGTATTGTAGAATCTTTGCAGTTTGCCAAAAATAATTCATTTGAATCCTCAAATCATTTTGGGCCAGTCTTATGGCACGTAGTTGGAATGAATTGAATTCTCCATTTTATATGAAAGAAAGGAATCAAAATGGCCGCCACATGGTGGGAGGAGCTCGCTCACCTCACTGGCCAGCAGGCTGCATCTTCTGTTGAACGCCGGGTCAGGAAGAAGCGCGTGGGCGCGACTTGAGCCCTGCAAACACGCACACGCACAAACACGGCAGCGGATGAGGAGCAAATGTCTTCCAGGTCATACGCAAGCAAGAACTTTTTGTTTTTTCATCTTCTTCCTTTGGAGAGCTTCTGTTCATCTATTATGATCGTCATCGTCGAATCATGATCACGGTCGTGAATCTCTTCAGGCATCCGTCTTGAGCGTCTTCTCACCTCGGCTCCTTTTGCTCCTCCTTGCTCCTCATCTTCATCGCCTTCCTCTTCAACCACTTCTTTACCTTCTTCTTCAGCTCGCGTGCTCTCGTTAGGATGGGCAAGTTGGGCCGCGTCGCTCCGGTCGTTTGCGTCGAGGTGAGACGTGAAGGTGGTCGCGCTCTCTTGGAAAGTTTCTTCTTCTTCACTTTCAACCTTCACGACTCGTCGCGTCTCGAAAACCGGCTCAGGAGTGGACGACGCTTCCTTTTGCTCCATGGCGGACAACTTTTGGAGAAAAAAACAAAGTTGACTCTGGTCGTGGTCTTCCTCAAAGATTCTCTCACCTTTCTCTGTCTGCTTGCAAAGTCTGCGGTGGCGATCTGCCGACGCGGCGTCCGTCTCAAGTCTTGACTGTGACGCTTCCGGAGAGTCTTGCAGAGTTACTGTCACGGAGTCAAGACAAAAGAAGAGCCCCAAAGATTTCAAGCAAGTCAAGTTTCATTGGGAAGCGCAAAACCTTTTGCGATGGCCTGTATTTAAATATCCTCATCCCATCACCTTTTTTCCCCCCAAAATATTTCCAATTTTCTTCTCCAATCGACTGGAGCGGGAAAAAAAAAAAAAAGCTTGTAAAAGATGCCAATTTTTGAAAAGTTGGTGAGGGCGAGTGTACAAAACGAGGACTGCACCCGTTTCTTTTGCCTTGTTTGTCTCACGTTGGCTTTGCAAACGACAATCGGGTCGCCAATGGGCTCGCACGCGACATCTCGACTCGTCCTTGCCAACACAACTTTCGGCGGCATTTTGCCTTCGCTCAACTGTGAAGTCATCCAAGCTCAGCTGTTTTTTTCCGGTTGGAAGGTTTAAATTGAAGTCAAGTCGCGGGTCACCCACCTGGGATTGTTGCGGCGGCATCCAACGTCAGCTTCAGCTCCCGTCGGGCCTCTGAGCGCGCGAGCCGTCGGGTCCGGACTCATGACGGGCCGGACTTGTGACAGGCCGTCGGTCGTCGAGTACATCTTATCGCATGCGAAGGCCACATTTAGCGCTCCACTTGAACTTATCAGCAGCGTCACCTTCAACTGCTTTTTTTATTTCCCGCTGACAGGAAGGAATGCGTACTTGGGCGGGCCAATTTTCAGATGACGATTCAGCCTCCACGTGACCTTGACGCCATTTAAGACAAACCCAAAAGGTTTCAAATGAAGCGTCCGTGAAAACAACATTTTTGTTTCCACAAGTGCGCCGGCGACGGGAAGCGACGCCGGCGTGTCAGATGGCGGCTGAGGTAAACGGCGCGTTGAAGCCGTGACCATCTGCCGCCACGCAGCAGTCAAACGTGTGCACGAGGATTCGATTCCCTAATCGCCACCGATATGGCTTTACATCGTGGAAAGCATGAATCAAATAGTCCCTCGTCACCTTCGCAACATTTCCGAAAGTGGACTCGCTGGGCCGAGAGAGAGAATCAAACTCGGCAAATGACAAAAATGGCTCAAATAAGTCAGGAAAGCTCGGATGGCCAACGATCCCGTCTTGACGCTTCTTTTGGGAAGCATTTGGGATGGAACGGCCCAAGATGAAGCGCCAGAGACGGCAAGCGCAAAACAGCGCTTACGTAACATTGGAGCGACATCCTCCTCCTACCTCTTCATCCTCATCCTCCCACGCGGCTTCCTCTTCCTCCGCCTCTTCACGGCGAGCCGCGCGCGCTGACTTTGGAGTTCACAGCGCAGCGTGTCGGTCCAAATGAGGAGGGAAGAAGAAAAAGACAGAATGCATTGGCTTTGAGCGGCTCCAGACGGAAGCTTCATTTTTCCATTTGAAAAACATTTAGATAGCCGATGACAAATTGTACATCCCAAAAAAGGCATCTGAACAAAACACGTTGTTTTTATTGTATTATTTCTAATGACTAGGACAGGAATTTAATCGATGATTAGGTCAAATAAAAACGTAAAACTGCTCAGAATTAAATAAATTATTGACTGAGCTCAATGAAAAATAAATGAATGAGAATTTTCTAAATACATTTGAATAATTGCAGAATTGAGCATATTATATGACTGACATCTCCTAGCTTAGCATGTTAGCACAACTCGAGGCTAACTGTCTTGGAGGTCAAAGTTCAACACGACAAGATGTATAAAATTCACTTACAATTCACCAGATGTTGCACCTCGGATGACGACGTCGCCGCCATCTTGTCCTCATTGGCGAATCAACGTGCGTGTGCGTTTGTGCGTGCGTGCGCTCACTGACAAAACTGCACCGTATTCATTCATCCTCTTCACACCACATCGTGTTGCATGGCCACAATTGCAAAAGTCGACACACCCCTGTTGGAGCCATGTTATTTTCAAACATGAATGTGTGCCACTCACCAAAAATAAAAGCCTACCCGAACATCTGAACTTGATTTGGGGTTCATCCGTTTGGAAAGAGTTTGGAAGAGATCGGTTCAGTCTGAGCACAACCACAAAGTCACCGGAACAAAGTACGACTAACATAAATGTAACTCAGAGACTGCAACTGTAACTCAAGTGAATCGAGTACCGGCGACTTGGAAGAGGGTGTGCGCACTTGTGCAACCGCACGGTCCCAGTAGTTTCTTTGGACTGTCCCCCTCGCGACGGCATTGGATTTGAGTTGTGCAAGTGAGCGGCCAACATTGGGCTCGCAAGAAAAGGGTGTGTCGACTTTTGCCGATAACCGTCAGCGCACGTGCGCGTGTTTCATACGTTACTGATGTGCTCCTGAGTGCGTCTCAGTCGTTGCATCTCAGGCGTGTCGGACACCGTGCTGAAGCCTCGACCTTTGCTCTCCTCAAAATCTTTCTTGTACTTCACCTGCGTCGGGCGAACGCCACTCACCGTCATTTCTTTCTCATGGATCGATTTCAGCTTGAGATTTACGGACCTGGCTCTGCAGCTGGCTCTGCTGCCTCAGTCGCAGGTTCTCCGGCGTGTCAGCCACGGTGGTGAAGGACGTCTTGGGATAATGTCTGCACACGCAAGGTGTCATTAAAAATTAAATGAAATGCTTGACGAGGTGGATCCAAAGAGACGAGCGGCCGCGGACAAAATGGCAACACTGGCGAGGAGCTGCTGACGTCCCTCGCTAGGCCGCGCCCCTTAAAGGCACACAACCGACGCATGAATACGACCGGCCAATCGCACGGGAAAAAAAGTTTCTTTCCATTGATTTGGATTTGTCTTTTTGACATCCAGTCATGTATTTCTTTACGTAGGAGATTGAATGGATGGAAAGTGTGACGCCATGTCATGAATAACGTCCAAAGAGTGACATCATCGGCCGCATCCATTTGATGCCATCTGCAACTTGTGCAAACAATGTGGCAGGATGCAGCTTTGTATGCTGCTCTAAATAAAGTCACAGCATCAAAATGCCCAGTGGGCGGGGCTTAAGGAACCAGCGGGTGCGCGCGCCGACAATTGTCGGGAAAAGGCCGAGAAACAAAGAACGCGTGTGCGTCACCCCGCTCACATTGAAACAGAGGGGCACTTTTTTGCCGTACGACGAGGCCAACGTGCAAACGTGACTTTGGGACGTGGAAAAAGCCACGAGAGCACACGGGCAGCAAGCAAATGACACACATGAAGCGGAGAACCGGGAGGCAGACGTGCCAACCGCTTCTTCACGGTGTTGCCATTCTCACTTTCGTCATTTTCAAAGCGAGGACTGAGGTTGCGTGTTTGTCACTCATTCACAATAGAAACACACACACGGACACTCCATTGACTTTGTAATTTCCCTCTCAACGAGTTCACATGACAGAAGCTCACTCAAGGAAATAGAATGAAGCGTGAAAAATGTCCGCTTGAACAAATCTCCATAAAGCTCCCGCAGCAAACACGGCTCGTGATGCGGATCCGAGTTCTAAACATCTTGCATGCCATGCGCCACGGAAGCTAAACGTATGTCTGATGACGTCACGTCACGTACGGTCTGATGTCAGTTTTAAGGACATGAATCATGTCATGTGTCATTTGCAATGGCAACAAATAATGTCATGCATGTCGCGTACTGTGTGACGTCACGTATGACGTCATGCGTGGCAACGCGTGCGACGGGCAGACTCACGCGTTGCAGTAGGGCTTCTTGTCGTAACCTTTGTAGTTCTTCATGTTCAGGGTCATCTTGCAAACCTCACAGTGGAAGCAGCCTTTGTGCCAGTTCTACACACACACACACACACACACAGGCATTGTTTAGAAATACACAATTGCTGCTACAATCTAGCCTTCCTGTGTTTCGACCATTCTCCCTCCAAGGAACATTCTAGAGCAGAGCAGTCCAAAGTGAAATGAGATGACAAAGGTTAGGAGCAAAATTTGAAAATGCCGCCTCTTCTTTTTTTTCCAAAATTGAACTCAAATCAGTATAAAGGTTTTGGAGATGCTTTTTCTAGAAAGTTCCTGGTATGTTGTCATGGCAACAGGCTGAGTAAGCAGCAACAGGTGAGTCAAACCAGCAGCTTGTTTATTGCGTCACTGACTCACTCTCACCTCCAGTGGCGCAAGGAGGTATTACAAGACACACTTGAACATTTCTACGAGCTTTGTGCGTCTCATTCAGATGGCGATGAACGCGCTTAACGTTTGCTCGCCGCCTCGGTGCTGCTGTCGTGTCATCCGACGCCGCTCGTAGCAGACGCTTGACGAGGCTTAATAATTCATCAACATCATCATTTATGCATGTGATGCTCAAGATGCAAAGACTTTCTTTTTTTTTTCCTCCAAATGGAAATTGAAACAAATGGTATTATTTTAACGCATTTCCAAACCCCACAAACGACATTTATTCATGGGATAAATAGCATTCTATAAAGTAATGATATATTTAAATATAATGTCAAGATTCAAATCTTTTTTATCCAACTTTTTATTTCACCTGAATGAACATTGTGCCGCTCCTTCTGGTGTGCCACCTGAGGGCAGTATAATACAGCTATACAGATTATCTTTACTGAGGATAAAGAATACATGCTTGTTCTTATCATTATATAATTTGTCTATGGTTTGCTTCACATATCAATTCATTAAAGGGTTAAACCTCTGCCATTTAGATGCCATCAGTTAGCCCATCTATGGTGTTTACCATTCTGTGTTAGCATTAAGCTAGCGTGGGCAACCTGTTCGTAATAAATACACGTGTAATTTACTATTTCTTTTATGTTTAGTCAACAAGCAACTGCCATTGATTTAGTGGACTGGCCTGCGTGCGTGCGTGTGTGTGTGCGTGGGCGTCTGTGTGTGTGTGCGTGCACTGCAGCAGCATTTTGCAAAGGATTGTCTAATAATCTTCATCAGCTGATATACTGTAAGTACATAAGCAGTTCGAACAAAAACAAGACATTGAAAGCTTGAAAAGAACTTTTTTTTTTAAGATTTGGGCAAAAGAATTAGCAGCTGATAAAATCAAGAAAATCAAGCTTTTCTCTTAAAAGTGGAAAAAGTCTGGGTTTTTTTTTTCATTTCAAACATGCAGAAAATAAAGTTTGCATCAGTATATACAGTGCACAATTTAGTTCTTCTCTAGTTCTACACTAATTTGCTAACAAAACGCAGTTTAATGAACCGAAAATGCTCCTTTGGCTTTATTTTAATTTATGTAAAATGAAACAATTTAATCATTTAATGGGATTAAAAATGAAGATACTGATTTTAATAAACAAATGCTTGATAAATGTTTCTGCATGTTTATGGCTACCTAAAGCTTGTAAAACATTTTTAGGGACAGAGAATACGTTTTTGTTTTTTTTTTGAATGACGAAATGATGCACGTCAATTATGATGAATACACTTTGCTTCTTTTTTTTTCATTTTAACGCCTCTACTATTCAACCGTGAACGTCTTCGCCATTTCAAACGTGCAAATAAAAGCTTGTTTGTTGAATTTCATTAATAACAGCACGTAGATCTAATCATTTGGATGATTTGCAAAAAAGTGCCCACCTTGTCCAGGCAGCTGACTTTCTCAGTCGGGTAAACAACCTTCCCGCAGCGGGCACACTGGGGGTTCATCCTGATGACCGGGGTGGTGGTGGTTGGTGGGGGGTGGGGGTCCCGAGGCTTAGGAGGTGACCTGAAAGTTGGGGGGGCTCCGGAGTGGAAGCTGCTCGGCTTCTTTGAGCTCCGGGACCGAGCGAACAACTCGTGAAGCAGCTCGAGTGCAGTCGGACAGTGAGCGCATCCGAGTGCAGAAAGCTAGCAGCACTTAGCGAACACACCGGAAGCTTGACAACTGCTTCCTCCGGAACCGCTTCCTTCAAAGTAAAGGTTGTTTTTTTTTAAATTGTATTTTTTTTTTTTTTAAATAAAGCTTGGGTGGCTCGACTCACAGAAATAACCAGGGAACAATACAACTAAGTGAGTAAAGACGTCAACGCTTTCCATGCGTGTGGAGGGCGAGAAAACCCCAAAAGTACACAAAAAAAAAATTTACACAATTTAATTTCCTCAAATGGTTGCACAAAATAAAACCGTTTAGATCCAGATAATTTTTCAAGTGATGTATAGTATCTGGATCGCGATGATTTTATTTTGTGCATCTACTTGACGAGCTAAAATTGTATAAATGTAATCATATTTTTTTTCCAGCGTACCCTGGCATGTTATGTTGCTAACAGCTGCGCAAGACTTGAATTTGATGTTGAAGTTGACAATTATGACACAAATCAAGTCATCTCGCGTCTTATTGGCTCACCATTTCACGTTCCGTGAACAGAGCAGTCAATCTTGTTGGTCCACTCAAAAATGAAAGTAATCTCATTTGGAAAAAAACAAGCATGGCAGCGGTATTTTTGTGCTCGCTCCTTTTCGTGTGGACCTTCTCCTTTTGTTCTGCGACCAAACGTGAGTGTGGGTCGAATATTGGGGGGGGGGGGGGGTCACTTCATTAGGTACATCAAATGCAATATGAAAAACCACTTCTGAGGTTCTGTGTTCAACTTGCAACTGTTAGCATGTTAGCTTCATTAGGTGTGCACCCAACATGCAACATGCGCCCGAACGCTGACCACGACCTTGTTGGCCTGTCTGTGCTTGGCAGAGTTGAACGTCACCTGCCTGGCCTCCTCCGAGTGCATTCTTCCCTGCGACTTCGATTCGGACGGCGAGGGCGCTCGGGTGATGTGGTACCGCTCTAAGGCAGTAGTGAGTTGCACGCGCTACGGGAACACAAGTTTTGTCGTGGGCCACAATTCAGCGGTGGACCGGTACAAGAACAGAACCAGTCTTTATGCGGAGCACGTCCTGGAGGGAAACGCCACGCTTATTCTCAGGAACGTCACGCCGAGGGACCGCGGGAAGTACCACTGCGTCACCATGAAGCGACTCGCCACGATGGAGTCGGCCATCGTGGTCCTGGATGTGAAAGGTACGCCAAAACGTGTGACGCACGGCTCCTGGAAATTGACGCGGCGCCGGTCTTGTCGTCGTTTGGCTGTCAGCTCCGGTGCGGGAGGTCCACATGGAAATGAGCGAACAGATTGTGTTCTGCCGGGCTGAGGGCATCTACCCGGAGCCCGCTCTGGTCTGGTCCATCGTCCCCCCATCGGCCGCCGGGCTCTTCTACAACAGGACGAAGGTGGAGCAGACGCAATTGGAGTTCTATGACGTGGAGAGCTCGATGGAACTGAAGGTCGCCGGAAGCATCGGTGTGGAATTTATATGCGACGTCGGCAACGAAATGAGCAGCAGAAGCGCTCGCTTCAAGAACGAAGGTAAGACCACCTCATCCGAACCTTCCCGAACACCACTACTGTCAACTTCGACATCTTTGAATCCAAACCCGCTCGGCAGAACCCATCCGCACGGAGAGCGGCGGCGAGATCAAGATTCCGTGCAGCTTCCCGGGCGAGATCGACGCCTTCGAGCTGTTCTGGAGGTTCCGTAGTTCCGAGCGCATCCTCTCCATGAACGTGAGCGGCCCGCAGCGCCGCCTGGCGCTTTCCGAGAAGTGGAAGATGCACGTGTTTGACGGCCGCTCGGCTTGGCGGCACCTCAAGCTGCCCAACGTGGTGCCCGACCACCAGGGCACCTACACCTGCGAGGTCCGAACACGTCGGGTCACCTACGTCACGCAGACGGACGTTCTTGTGGCGGCAGGTAAGTTGCAGCAGCGCCAGTCTCGAGTCAGAGGAAAAACGCGTCCCGTGTGCTCTCCATCAGGGTCGAAGCTTCCGTCGGTTCTGATGGTGATCCTCTGCATCTTGGCTTTCTTCATTCTCACGTCCTTCGGCGTTGTGGGATGCCTCCTCAAAAGACGTGAGTGGGCCGAGCGAAGCTAGCTTGCGTGAAAGCAGATCGCCAACGAGCTCTTTTTCTTTTCTCCAGTCATGGATGCGGTGGGCAACCAAAACGGGTCGTCGGCGACCACTTCAGAAAGCAACTCGGACGACAACGGCAACGCGCACCAAAGTGACAGTTGAAATCGTCCTTGAGCTTTACTTTGAGTGCTCACGCAGCAGCGGTTGGCTCTCTTCTCCCTTTTTTTTGGTTTTGGGTGCGAGCGAGACATTTTTCCCATCCCCAACACCAATTGCACAAATGCTGTAGAAATTAAAATGCGAGAAGAAAAAGTCACGTTGCAATCATTGTTTTTCGTGAACAAAGTTTGAAATGAGAGAATTGAAAATGTTTTCATCATGACAAGAACAAAGTTGTACTTTTTCTAAGATAGTCCGAATACACACAAGGCAAAAAAGTGAAGTTCAAAACTGCTTGAACGTGATTTTTGTTCTCAACTAAAGACAGGACTTGATTCCTGCTTCAAAACAATGTTCCTATTTTCCACATTGCTTTTATTGGCGCTCTGGTCTTCATGAAGAGCTGCACTTGTTTACCTTGTTTTGTTTTTTTTTGCACATTATACACAAAGAGTGATAAGCGAGTTTGCATTTTGATTCTTCTCATCAGTTTGCTAAAGCGGTGCTGTGCTTGAATGTTTGTTGTTAAAATACTACAAAGAAATCTTCTCAAAGTGGCATCATAGTTGCATTTTTTTAATCCATTTAGCTTTGCCAAAGAACCACATTAACCATGCAGAAATTCTTGCATTTAGTTCATATGACGATAGCAAGTGTGACCGTGAAGAGATGAGCGGGAAAATGATTTCATATTTTGCGTCAGGCAAATTCAAAGAAATGAGAATAAGCGGGTGTGCGCGCGTGACGTCAAAAACAAAACACGAGGAAACAAGCAAGAGGAATGCTGCCAGTTAACTTCGCCTCTGTTTTGTTTTCATTGTGACTGCCACTTGTTGGAGTCACGATGAGGACGACGACGTCGGGGGCGGTGGGTTCGGTGGTCGCCCCCCTTCTTGTTGCATCTGGCCTGTGGAGGTAAGCAGCAGCTTCATGATCGTCGTGCGTCTCTGAAGCTGATCCAAATTGTTGCTGCCCGGTCGTCAGTCGCCATTCAGGAGATCCACATGGAGCTCAGCGACGAGAGCGTTTTTTGCCGGGCTAAAGGCTGCAACCCGATCCCCTCGCTGGCCTGGTCTACAGACCCCCCTCGGACCCCCTCGGACGCCGGGCTTTTTTTTTCAAAACCAAGATGGAGCAAACGCGGTCGGGCTCTTATGACGTGGAGAGCTGGTTGCAAGTGACGAGCGGGACCGCCGACGGGGACAGCAATGAGGGCAAGAGCAAAAAAGCTCGACTCCGAAAAGAAGGTCCAGAAGTTGTCATCCAAAGCCAGTGAGAAAGTGCAACCGCGAACCACACATTCTCTCCTGTTAGCTCGCATCCATGCATCGTTGGGCAGCGAGGTGAAAGTTCCGTGCACTTTCCCGCCCGAGGTGGACGCCTTCGAGCTCATCTGGAAGACGGGTCGCCCGGAGCCCATCTTGTTGATGAGCATGAAAGGTCTGCAACTGCATCTGGAGGTTTGGGACAAGTGGAGAAGCTCCGTGGCCGACGAGCGCACAGCGTGGCGTCACCTTCGCCTGCCCAGCGCGCTGCCTGAGCACCAGGCCGGGTCCACCTGCGAGGTTCGAACAGATCAGGTCACCTGCATCACGCAGACTGACGTGCTCGTCCCAGCAGGTGAGCAACATGCCAAAAAGCGAAATCCGTTTTTAAGAGCGCGTAGCAGCAGTCGCACAAAGCAAACCTTAGCCGACGTTGTGTCACACTCGCAAATGACGTCATATAGGGGCGGGTCACGCATATCGACTGTAATTGTCTCACGGTTCCATTCTTTTGTCTTTCAGACCCGATGCTTTTGCAACTGTACACAAAGTTTGCCTTGCACGTTTTCTTGGCGGCTAAGTGGCTCAGCTTCGTCGGTTTTCTGTGCTGGAAAAGTAAGTCGGCCAGACTGAGGAGAGACGTGCCCGAAAGTGTCAACGGCGGTCTTTTTGTTTTCCTCCAGTGAGGACGTTGCTGGACTGCAAATCGCAAAGGAGACGACGAGAAGTAGAAGTTTCTTTTGAAACATCATCTTCATCCGCGTCAGTCATCGTGACAGACGCAAATACAAGCGACATCTCCACGTCTGCGCTCTTTTCAACGTTTTGGGCAACAGTAAATCAAACATAACTCATGTAACAATAAAAAGAGGAAAAAGGTTGATCTATTCCGAGAATTCTAGATTTTTGCAGAAAAAAGACAAAGGTAGAATCATTCATTTTGAAATCAAAGTTAGACGTGAACAAATGCATCTCAAAAATAGATGAACATAACAATATGACTTTTCGGAAAGATGACATTATTCTTTAAAACGTGTGATCGATTGAATATCTTTTCTCACAAATAGATACTATTGGTCAGTCACCGCAAATGTATTTTCTTTTTCAACATCACTGACTTATGTTGAAAAATGTTGGTGGTTTCCTGAAGTGGACAGTTTGTGCTCAACGCCAGAGATTTGCATTTTGTGACAATAAATGAGAGCGATGCAGTTTCATGGCAAAAATGGCTTTTTATTTTCGTCTTTGGCAATGAATCGAATACAAGGTCGATTTGAAATGTTTCTCAATAAAACTGCACGGACATCGGCCGTGAAAGAAAGGTCGAACGGTCGCCCGGGAGTTGGAGTCCTCTTTGTATGTCAATGACGTCATCAAGCAGCAGCCAATAGGAGAAGAGCCGGCAAATGACGTCGCTACGAGGAGACGAGTTGGCGATTTTCTTTTGCCTTGAAGGGCTCACCTGCTCTCAGCCCGAAATGCATCACTCAGGAAAAAAGCTTTCTTTTATTTTTTGTTTCAAATAGGAAAAAATGTGTACAGCATTAAAAAAAATATATAATATACTGCTGAACTTCTAAATTTAGAAGCTTCTCGTAATTCAAAGTTTGTGGACAGTTCAACTCTCGTTTGAAAGACGACTCAAATGTAGAAAAACTCAAATCAGGTCAGTTGTAAAAATGTTTTGGAAATATTTCCAATATCGAATACCTACCATGGAGGTTTTCTAATTTTGCCAGTGTCTTTAAAAAAGTCAAACTAATGAAAACGAACTCAGCTGCCCTCAAAAGTAACATAAAAAAAAAAAGTCAACTAAAAAACGAAATAGAAACTAAAATTCAAATAGAGCTGCAAGCAAGAGGAATGCCGCCGGTTAACTTCGCCTCGGTTTTGTTTCCGCGTTGTCGTGTCGTTGCCAATGAGCAAGTTGCAGTCGCGATGAGGACAGCGACGGCGGGTCTCGTGGTCGCCCACTTTCTCGGGCATCTGATCGGCGGAGGTAAGCAAGACCTTCACAACTGTCTGCTGTCTTTTGACCCCAGAATGTCCTCATTTTGTGGATGTCGGCACTCTTTATTGTTTGGGTGCGCTTCACACATACTTTCCCTTTGGCTTGACGGTGATATGTTTGCAGACGTCACTGATGTTTGGTGTCGTTGGAATACGAGCTGCATTTTAGCGGCGAGCTTCCCCGTCGGCGATGATGTGGTCATCCACTGGATCCGGGAGGCCCCCAGGGACATTCAGGTTCAGGTGCACTCCTTCTACTACGACATGGACCAGCTGGCCAATCAGGACAAGCACTTCAGGGAAAGAACGTCCTTGTTTAAGGAAAACATCACAGAAGGGAACGCATCTCTGCTGCTGAAGGACGTGGCGCTCCAAGATGAGGGGAGGTACAAGTGCTATGTGGGAACCTTCCGAGACAGTCGGGAGTCCTTCGTCAACCTCCATGTGGAAGGTGAGCCCGCAAACCGTCCCGTGCAACCGGTCACAAACGCCAGCAATGTTTGGAAGCTCGGTCGCTCGGCTTTGCTGCCTCCCGGGGTTCCACAGGGTTCACTTTCAGGGTGGCTGCTTTTCCAATTGTGTTAGCTTGCACTGTTTTGTGTGTGACGGCGCCACTTTAAGAAAAAGACGCCTTTTTCCGTCAGCCGCTTTTATGACGACTCAAAGACCATAAAGCTTGAATGACCTTTGGTCCAGTGGCCATGACGCACATTTTGTGAAGCCAACGGTCTCAAACTTGGACAGTGATTTCAAATTAGCGCCGAACTTAAGGTCAATTTTTTGAAGACTTTTTCCCAACGCAGCAGACTTTTGAAATGGTAATCGTTGCTCTCATCACGTCAAGGTTGGATTATCGCAATAGACTTCATTTTGGAGCCAGGCCAGTTTCTTGTTGATTCACAATAAGTGAAATCAAACATGCGCAAGTGCAGAAGTCAAAGCGGAAGCTTTGCACACATCTTGTCGCAGCGTTTCGTGCGATTTTGGCAAAACTATTTGGAGCAAAAGCAGACGTCGCTCCTCCACAAATGTCACATACCAAACGGTTGGCATCATACAGCTGAATTTCCTCATCCAAACGCTTTGAGTGCACGCCATGTGGACGCGTTGTCGTTATCAGCTCCGATCCAGGAGGTCCACATGGAGCTGAGTGACAAGGCTGTGTTCTGCCGGGCCGATGGCATCTACCCGGTGCCCACGCTGGAATGGTCCACAGAGCCCGCCACGGAAGCCGGGCTCTTGCACAACAAGACCAAGCTGGGGCAGACGCAGTTGGGCTTCTACAAGGTGGAGAGCCGCATGCAACTGAAGGCTGCCGCAAGCATCCACGTGGACTTCATGTGTGAGGTCAGCAGCGAGAGGGACAAAAAAAGCACGCGGCTCAGGATAGAAGGTACGGACGACCACTTTCAGATGTCCTCATTTCAAATTCAGAGAATCTCATCCAAACTTCCTGCGCAAGATGCCATCCACACAACATCCGCCAGCGAGGTCAAGATTCCGTGCAGCTTCCCGGGCGAGATCGACGCCTTCGAGCTGTTCTGGAGGTTCCGTAGTTCCGAGCGCATCCTCTCCATGAACGTCAGCGGCCCGCAGAGCCGCCTGGCGCTTTCCGAGAAGTGGAAGATGCACGTGTTTGACGGCCGCTCGGCTTGGCGGCACCTCAAGCTGCCCAACGTGGTGCCCGACCACCAGGGCACCTACACCTGCGAGGTCCGAACACGTCGGGTCACCTACGTCACGCAGACGGACGTTCTTGTGGCGGCAGGTAAATCGCATCGGCCGTGCTTGCGATCGCTCCCAACCCACCAAAAGAACGGGTGGTGCCGGTGGACCGGTACTGGGCCGCACACCGGCAATTTGGTAGCGGGCCGCAGTGACACCGGCGATGATGTTTTCTGTTGTCTGTTTGACCCTGAAATGTGTGAGTAGTCAAAGGCCGGCCGTTCAAATTTGCCAGCGCAACCTCAGACACAAATCGTTGTCACTTGAGGTCAACGGAGGCAAAGTTCAAGTCACCGGTGCCAGAATTTTTTTCTTTTTTCCCCTCCATTAGACTCCAATGTTGGAAAACTGTTGGCCACTATCGGATCGTTCGCCTGCATCCTGGTCGTGTGTGTCGTCATCGTGGGATTCTTGAGCCATAAAGGTGAGCGAGCCGAGCTAAGACAAATCAAGGCTGGATTTCAAGTCCGCCTCACCGAGCCGTTGTCTTGATGCAGTGAGGACGTTGCGCAAAGTCTCCGGCGGCAAGAGCCGAGCCGCAAGACCGGAAAGACGCAAAAAGGGCCAACGTTGACTTCCTCTCGGAAGGGAGTAATGCCAAGTTTGAGAGTACAAGAGCTCGCATTTTACAAGGACTACGTCACGAGTCCAACGGCAGCAGTGCGTGAAATGCCTTATTTAGCAAATTCAAGATCAAATTGTAAGATTAGGTCAAAGTTTAAGGGGGGAAGAAAATCCTCTCTTAACAAGTAGACACACACAAAAAAAGTGCAACTATTCTGTCTTTTGATGTGGAAAAGATGCCGATAAACACAGCAAAAAAAAAAAAAATGGGGAGGCATTTTGTTCTGAAGTCTGTTTGTGCAATATCCGTTTTGGAACAGGTGCTTTTGTTCATTCATTTGAGGATTTCAAACCGTGCCACGCAACATCACCATCATATCCGAGCTTCGGATCGCTCCAAAGCTAAAGCAGGGAGGAGGAATTGGACAGGCACGTTTGAAAAATGTGATTTTTTTGGGGGAGAACGCACTGTAATGATGGCGACGAATAAAAAATGAAGATTGTGTTGGGAAATGTGATGCAATTTCTTGGTTTTCTGACTTTTGCTTTTCCTTGTACGATGCTGTGCGTTGTAGCAAGACAATAAAATGAAAAAAACAAAAATCCTGAATGGCGATCGCAAGATCAAAAAATTGGGCCTCTCCTGACTTTGAAAAAGGCCGAGGGAGAGTTTTATTTTGAAGCGGCGCCTGACATCGTTGGAAATGTTGACCGCGTTTAACATTTGTGAGGAAAATATTTTGTTTTTCTGCTTCTCTTTTCATTCATTTCAAAGGAAAGAAGCCGCACAAGTTCAAGGAAGCAGAATACATAACTGTACGTGCGTGCGCAAGTCACAGCAGCCGCGCATTGTCCTCCCTGTAGTCGTGAGCGTCTCCGGCGAAGGGCAGCGCCGGCGGGTGGTTGTAGAGGCCCATGAGGAAGATGATGATGGTGCCGAAGGTCATCACCGGGGTAACGAGGAAGAGGCAGAGACGGTCCACGGTGCGAGCGATGCCGCTCCAGTTGTCCTTCTCCTGCATTGACCACGAAATCGTGCAAGTGACTTTTCAGTTGAGGTGAACGTGACTAAAGTGATCTCTCTCATCACCTCGTTGTAGTCGTTCTTGTTGCGCATGTGTTTGATGATGTAGTTTGCTCCTTCCACCGCCGGCTTGATTTCCCCGTAGAGCTGCTCGGTGACTCCGCCGTCCTCCTGCAGCTTTTTCACTGACGGATAAAAAGATGTCGTTTACACGAGGGGCAAAAGAAAATTGCCTGTCGAGTAAGTCAAGCAAGCATGAGAAGGGGTTTGCCGCACGCGCGGCGATTGGCCGGCGTCCACGTTCGCATACCTGTGGCGTGCGTGGGCCGCGTCATGAGCCCGTGTCTCACCGACTGCTTCTCAAACATCAAGTCGCTGCGGGACTTGACGCTGTAGTACTCCTCGGCCGACGCGATGTAGCCCGCCGAGCTGGAGCGCCGCTGCAGGGCGCCATCCCAAAACGGCGCCGACTCGGCCGGTCGCGACATGAGCAGGAGGCGAGGAAGTCGCTCCAGGAACAACTGTGACCAAACGCATCAATTCGACGACAAGAGCGATGCAGCCACTGTGGTGCGTTTTTTTTTTTTTAAAACAACGATAAATGAAATGCAGTTTATATAAAAAAAAAAAAACCTAGAATGAGGACCAAGACTATATGCCTCCAAGTATTGTTATATTAGCGGCCGACATGAGTTGTAAACGCACACTCTCCATGCTAAGCGTTAGCACGCGGATGGGATTTTTCTGTTGTTTTTAATTAGGTTGCAATTAAAACAAAAACAAAACGCGCGTTACCCTCTTGGTCCAATCTGACATGACGTGCGTGCTCGGGCTCCTAAAGTGCAGGTTGAGGACCACCACGCAGTTCAAGACCACCACTGTCACCAGCACCATGATGAACATCAGGTACCTGAGACGACAACAGTCTCAAAACAAAAGCAACATGGACACAACGCGCGTGCGTCTTACTTGACAATGAGCGGGACGGAGATGGACGTCTCCGGAAGTCTTTGAGAGATCAGGAGCAGGAAGACAGACTGCGCCAGGAGCACGGAAATGGACAACGTCATCTTCTCACCACCTACCGCACAAAAGCGAGCGCGCGACGGTGAAGAGGACTTCCCGCCATGAGAAGCGTAGCGCTCGGATTGCGAACTGACTGTCGGCGGGCAGGTAGTAGACGAGCGAGGCCAGGAAGGAGATGAGCACGCAAGGAATGATGATGTTGACGATGTAGAAGAGCGGCTTGCGTTTGATGACCAGGTAGAAGGTGATGTCCTGGTGCTTGTTGCTCTCCATGGGAATGTGTTTGTACGTGTTCCTCTTGGCCGGACGGTGGATCACCTCCCACTCGCCGTTCTCTGGCGCCCAATCGCAGCAGACGTACGCCAAATTGACAAAATTGGATTCGCGAGGCGTCCGGCGCCAGGTGCTCACCCGTCCAGCTGGCCGGGTCGATGATGATCCACTCCACCGTCCACGTGTTGCCGTCGTCGTCCATGTCTGTCTTCAGGAGCATTTGGATCTCTTTGGCGTTGTATGTCAGCGAGCTGCGGACACGGAGACGCGCGCGTCGCTTCCAAAAGACACCAAGATCGTCCACGAATGCCAAGCACATATACAAGAAGCCCCTCCTCTTTTAGCTTTCTTTTTCCTTCCGTTTACAATATTTGCGTCGTTACCCTCGAGATCGGGCGTGGGCAAACTGCGGTCCGGGGGCCACGTGCGGCCCATTAAACGTTTTAATCCGACCCGCCTAACTAAACAAAAATTAAATGAATAAACCTTGTTCATGTTTTATTTCCTAAATGTGGTTTTTCAAAGCCAGATCCATTGTTGCAATGCTTTTGTTCACTTTCATTCAAATTCAATGTTTTGGTTTGTTTTTTTCTCTCCAATGAGGTGAGGCTACCAAAACACTTTAGAACCCATTGTGGCCCACCAATCAAAAAGTTTGCCCACCCCTGCTCTAGACGGTGGCATACTATTGCTTTGTTTTCTTTCAATCTTTGCATATCGGATGGATAATGTAAGAGAAAAAAAATTAGGATTTGTGTCCCGTCAACATGTAGAGGGATCGATTCACAATATTTTCTGTCCTAGTCATGTCATTGCTTTTGCCCTCGCTCACTCTTTTCTACGTTTGTGCGAGTGTCTGCGTGAATCCATTCATGAATGAAAGCAGCTCTAAAAACAGTCCAAAATTTGAATGCTGCTGCGCTTTAAAACGCCGATCGCAATCTCACGTGAACTTGAGCGTGCAGTTCTGCCAGTCGAAGGGGAAATAGTTGACGTTGATGGAGCAGGACGAGCGGAAGATGGCGGGCGGCAACCAGTAGCACAGCCCAGTGTTGGTCACCAGCACGTTGCTGTAGTAGGCCACCTGAAACTGGGCGTCGTTACTGAAAAAGGAGGCACACGCTCATTCCCCGATGCTTAAAACAACGGAAAATGGAACTTTCGGGAGGAGGGATTCGCCTGCGCTGAGCCGACTCGCTAACGATGCGATGCTCTCACTTGTTTTCCAGCACGATCTCGGGGAGCCACACCATGTTGGACGGCAGGCGCAGCATACTGATCCCGTCAAAGACGCTCGTGTTCCACGTCAGCCGGTAGTCCGTCCACGTCTGACGCACGCACACCCCAAAAAAAAAAAGAAAAGCACGGTAAGTGTACGAGTGCGTGGGCAGACGGACGACTTCAACTCCAAGAACTCACGTGGTCGATCCAGACGTTGGTGAGCAGCGTCTCGTCCACTTCTTTCTAGAAAAGCGGTGGCAAATTTTTTTTTCCGGCTCGCATTGCTGACGTGACAGCTCATCCGTGTAACGCGTGCGTGTGCGCTCGTACCAAGGAGATGAGGTTTGAGAGCGTGAGTGCGAGGTAGACGTCGACGGCGTCCTGTTGTCTCTCCACGGGGCGCAGTTCCTTGTTGTAGCCGCGCTCCTTCAACAGGTGGTTGATCAGACGCTCTTCTTCATTGCGGCACCAGCACACTATAGGCGCACACGCGAGAATGAACGTGACGACCGGACGTCCCACGTTGCGTACGCCACGAAACAAATGAGCACATGCGCCCCTGAACGCCACAGGCTCGAAAACGTGCTCTTAAAAGGACAAAAAAAAAAGCTTTTCTCTCGCCCCCATTCAGATTGGACACGTTTTTTTTTTTTTTGCCGACACCCATAAGCAACGGCATGGACAAAGCACCTTCAAGTGCTCCAATTTCACGCGACAGCTGCTTCCTCCTCCCCGACTGCTCATGCCAGACTCAGACCACCAACAAGGCAAACATTTTCCGCTCACAGAAACAAACAACAACCTCGCCATAAATGAGCCCAACATGTTACAACCTTGAACACGGCGACGTCATTTGAATCAAATCCAGATTCATCGCACTTTGACAAGCTGGCGTCCACATTACAAACTATTTGACAAATAATAGCATCAAACCTGACAGTCATAAAAGTGCACTCCCCAAAAAAAAAAAAAGAAAAAGCCACACAAAACTGTTCCAGCGTAACCACAAGCTCCCCGGTTGGAGGTAACGACTGATTCTGATTTTGCTAGAGCGATTTAAAAAAAACAAAAAAAACAAGGCACTGACCAGGCCAGAGCAGCGCAAGCAGCAGCAGCACAGCAACGGACTTCATGTTGAGTTGTAGTTTGGTCGTCCGTGCGTCCGTCTTCTTTCTGTCTGACCTTCGGCCAAAGTGCGTTTGATTGACAGTCAGCAGGTGCAGAGACACAGACGGGAGAAAATAGAAAGGAAAGCGACGCCTCTTGCTCAGCCTGTCCTGGGAAAAACAACAGTTGCATCAATGGCACGACTTATTTTCAGGACCGGCGAGCAAACCGAGTTCAAAAAATTCTCAACTCAATTTTGACGTGAGAAGGTTGATTTGTGCTCTTGAGTTCGCCAAGGTAAGAAGCAAAATACTCGTAAACGGACGTCTCATTATTTTCCACAAGTACATATTTATTTGCCAAATCTTAAAACTAAGTTATTGAAAGACAGGGAAAGAGTCATTTGAATTACAAATCATTTTGGTCTGGCTTTTTTTTTTTTTTTGTTGATTCTTCTCGTGCATCACAGCAAGAGGTTGTCCTCGTTCTTCTTGTCGCTGCTCAATCTGTGGATCATGGCGATCATGGTCGAGTGCTTGTTGAGCTTGGCCTCCAGCTGACTGTTCTGCAGCTCCAGAGACGACGCCTGCGCACGGGCACAAGTGTCGGAGCGAGAAGCTGGCGACGAAAGGACCCGTGGAGGTTACCTTGATGCTGGCGTCCTTCCTGGCTTGCTCCGTCTTGTTCAGCTCCTTCCTCAACGCGTCCCGCGTGTCCTCCAGCTCCTGCTTCTGCTGCTCCGTCTCCCGCCGTTCGTCCGCCGCCCTCCGCAGGTCACCTTGCAGAGCTGATGAAAAAACGGCGAGGCCAAATTCTCATGCCAACCGCTAATATGCTACATGCTAACAAAGCGACAGATGTGACCTGCTATGTTCTCGTCCTTCAACTGCATGTTTGCTTGCAGCGACTCCATCTCTTCCTCCTTCGCCTTCAACAGTGACGCGGTCCTGACAAGAGCCAGCAGCAAACGCAAATAATAGCATGGCAACCAAAATGCTACATGCTAACGTGCAACTTGCTAAGCGGTCAGCATTTTGGCTAACATGCTACACGTGAACACACGGGACTGAACAGTGTTCTTACTTGTCGTGCTGCAGCTGCAGAGCTTGCTGGCTCTTCTTCAGTGCGTCGTTGTGTTTGTTGAGGTTGGCGTGGGCCGCCTGCAGCTCCTTCAGCACATTCTCGCTCTCATCGAACCTGACCATCAAATTTGTTTAACTCGTTTGTTGCGTGATGTCATTAACGTCATCCGGGTTTGCATTTGACTCATGACTCAAATGTAGAAGCAAATCCTTTATAGCGATGAGGGAGCACGGAATGATTGCCAACGCATTCGCGACGCGAGAATCACGACGCAGGAATTTGAATCCAGTACAAGCCGCTATATGCAAATGACCTGCGCAGCACGGCGTCGTAGGCGCCTTTGAGGGTCTGGTGGTCCTCCGAGTCCAGCTGCAGTCGGGCGTTGTGCTGCAGCAGCTCCTTCGTGTCGGCCTTGTAGCGTCGCGCCTCCTCCAGCTGCACGGCCAGCTCGCCCCGAAGGTCCTCGCACCGCCGTTCCGCCTCCTTCAGCAGGGTGGCCAGCTTGCGAGCCTTCACGTCACGGACGCCAAAGGGAGACTTCATTGCCATCTAGGCTGCCGGCAAAGGCGTCAAAAGACAAAAAAGGCTCACCTCGGCCTCGGCCTGAGCTTGCAGGAAGTGATACTGAGTGATGAGGCGGTCGGACTGAGACTGCGCCACGGCTTTTGCTTCCAGCAGGTCCTGAAGGCCAGATTACGACTATCATGTTGAGGCCAAAGGGAAGGCGGCGATAAGTCGAGTTGTGTCGCCGGTGCTCCATAAGCGGTGTCATTGGGCATCTTGCTGAATCAAGTGCTGCCTCCGTGAAGGAAATTGCAATCTGAGCTTGCCGCACCGCCCCCCCGCCGCCCAAACTCAAGTTGTCGATCGTAACAAAATCCAAACTAGCGAGGGGATTCTTTCATGACTTACAGCAAGGGCGGCGAGCTTCTGTTCGTAGACGTTGATGATGTCAGACACGTGCACATCCTTGGCCGGCTCCTGCAGCTACGATCCATAAGGGGGCAGCACTCAACTCAAGAACGGTCAGGAAGTAGACAGGAAATGTGTTAATGACCTCCAAGCCGCCATGGAGCTTTTCCACAAGGCTGTGGATGCCGCTGGATGCGCCAGACACTTCCAAAGCGTTGGCGTTCGTCCAAGGAGGCGGGACTTCCTGCACGGGAATACCCAACAGCTCGGCCTCCCTCTGCCGGTAAGCGTTGTTGGCGGCCATGCAGTCACCGAGGCTGGAGGAGAAGCACGGCACACTTTAAAGGAGACCGTGCATTTTTTCCACTTTTAAAATTGTCAAATTGAAGCATCATGCTTGGCTGCTCGCTGTCTCACTAGTGGATGCAACATTTCACCACCAAAATATACTTTGGGGGAGGAATTGACGGCACATCCAAAAGGTTTCGAATTGCCACTAGATGGCGACAATGAGCTATTTTTGGCTCAATGAAAATCCCTTAACTGACTTTTGCCACAAGATGGCAGCATAGCGTGACTTGATCCCTGGAGCCCTCACGTCCATGTAGACAACTTGCCGGCCTTTGTATACAAACGAATACCAGCAACCTATTACCATTATGGGCCTAATAATTAAAAAAATCCATCCCCTTTAAGCCGATGGCACAGTCAGAGACTCACAGCAGCGACGGGAAGTCCGGGAGCGGCGTGGCCTCGAAGAGCAGAGCGAGGCTGGTCTGCACGTGCGCTCTGTGATGCGAGGTCAGAGCCAGAGCCAGGGGCGTGGCCATCCTCTGGTCCTGGGGAGCAAAATGTGAAGTTGAAGGTGAGGATGGCGCAGAGGCGACGAGCGGGAAGGTCGAGGCCACCTGCAGCGTCCGGTAGAAGGCCGTCTCCATGTCCTTGACCGCTTGCCGCAGTTTGCTCATCAGCACCAAAGTGCTGAGCAGAGCCTCAGCGCACACCTGACTACACACGCACATGCACACGCGTTGTCATGACGTATCATGCAAGATGATGGGCGGCACCCGATTGGCTGACCTGATGCTGTCGTCTGCGCCTGATGGCAGGCAGGCCACGGGGTTGTTGCTATAACAGCCGAGCAGCGTTTCCACCTGCAAGAGGCACCGCTGGGCGCTCACCTGGTTCGACAGCAGTGCCCGTGTGGTGTCCTTGCCGCACATGAGTGGAGCGGTTAAGGCCTTTTGATGAACCAAACAATGCAAGACATCATGATGGCGACTGCGGTGGAAGGTCAGGGCCAGAAAGGCCCAAACACCACCGCCGGCTCAAAATGGACAATGTCAGTGGACGGCGAGGATATCGAGCAGCACGCCGTTGACGTGAGTGACGCGCTGGCAGTGTTGCCTGAGGTGGGCGTGTCCCTGGGTGAGTGGGTCCAGACCCTTGACAAAGTCCAGCAGTACAGGAGGTAGCATTTCCACAAACCTCTCGGTTCCGTCCGGCATGTGGGCGGCACCCTCTGCCTCCTGAGCAAAGGCAATTAAAAAAGCGGTCACGTGACACTCTGGTCGACTTCCTGAATGAAATGTCACAAACCTCCAGCAGCTCCTTGAGCAGCTGCAGCGCCTTTAGCGAGCAGGCCTCGGCGCCCCCCACAGGCGAGCTGATCCATCGCACCAGCGCCAGCCCAGGCTCGGCCGTGCACTCCGGCGCCGGCCTGAGTTTGGATGCCGCCGGTTTGAATAGCACCTGGCACAGCAGTGGCCGCAGACCGGTCACGCCGCACATGGCGAGCAGTAGCTCCAGAACCTGCGGACGGACAACAACCGAGCTCCAGAGGTTGCGCAACTCTAACGCATGCAGGTGCAGACGCACAAGTTACGCAACTCACCTTGGCTGCTGAGTCGGCATCTTTTAACTGCAACAGTCCTAAAACCTGAGACACGCACGCAGAGAAATGCTGGTACCTGCGGACAGCAACAAAACTGCCTTAGGCACTGCGTGCGTCCGTGCAAGCGTGCGTGCGTGCGTGTGATTACCGAGTGAGATAATCTGCAATTTTTGGGTTTTGCAACAAATCAATCAGAAGATCAACGGAGTATTTTCGGGTCAGCGTGCCGTCGCCGTTGACAATGATGTTGAAGACCAATTGGAAGGTCTGGTGGATGTTAGGGGCATCGAAGAGCTGTGGTGGAAACACACACACACATACATACATACATATATATATATATATATATATATATATATATATATATATATATATATAGATATAGATATAGATATAGATATAGATAGATATAGAGAGAGAGAAACAAAATATACTCTCAATGACACACAAATACACAAAAGAACACACAAATACAGAAAACACACGCGCACACAATACCCTTGAGTTCCGATTCTCAACACGTAAACAACCATAGAATGAAGCCGCATGAAAAAAAAAAGGTCACCAAATCACCACGGCGACCGATGTGACGCCCACCTTCTCTCCGACCTTCTCGTTGAGCGTCAGACTGGCCAGGATGGACAACGTGAAGACCACCACAGTCGGACTGTTGTGGGCCAGAAAGCTGATCAGCGTCCGATAAAACGGCTTCACCTTTTCCTGATTTTGAAGAACAACATTTCAGTTGTATTTCACTTTCATTTTTCTCTCCTCAATGCACGGCGAACTCTCTACAGCAGCAAAACACACGGCACCGTCAGTACTCACCAGAGACTTGATGTGACTCTGCACGGCGGGGTTATCTCGGCACAGGTTGGCCATCAGGCCCAGGCACGGCATGATGATGTCATCACTGTGTGACTGACTGCCAGGAAAGAGGCGGCTCGCTGTGATTGGCTGAAACTTGAGCTACGCGTGTGTGTGTGTGTGTGTAAGGTGCATCTCAAGACCAAAAAAACCAAAGTCGAAATCCTGGAGATGAAAACACACACACCCCCGCATGCGCATACACACACGCACACCAGCCTTATTTTAATCTATGGAGATGCACCTGTATGCATGTATGTCCGTCTTACATGTTGGACATGAGGAAGCCGATGAGCTCGTGGACGTGGTTCGAGGGCGGGAAGAGGCGAGTGCTGTAGGTTAGCTTCTGCAGCAACTGTAAACTCTTCGCACACACATAATTGCCGTGCAGTAGCCGTACAGAAGCAGAACCCCCCCGCAATAGATGGAAATACGTGATGCAGCAACCATATATTCATTTTATTATCCATATTACAAACGCATAGTATCAATACAAAATGTGCCTGTGAGGTGCGAGTATTATTTCTGTCCAGTTGGGGTCGCCATCCTCACGCTCTGCACTGTAGTATCTGTGATTTTGAATGTGTGTGTGGCTTTAAAAAGTGTGGCTGGGCCTGGTGAGTGACGTGGGAGTCATTGATGGTAGAGTAGGGCCCAAGTAAAATGTTTTTTTTTTCTGCTTTAAAAATCTTGATTCAGTGACTCCTTCAAAACATGAGCCTTGATATGGCAAAGACAACCATATCACAGCTGTTTACCTATTGTGGGTGGATCTGGAACATACACCCCACGACAAAACTAATACGGAGGAAGGACTGCAATGACTAACCTGCAGTACCAGAGGTTCTCCAGGGGTGGCGTGGTGGCGATGAACAAGCAGGGCCAGGATGTTGGTGAGGTTGAAGTTTATGTGCAGCATCTTCCTGCTGTCATCATCACAAGCTGGAAGGAGTTGCTGTATTGAAAATGATCAACTACAGAAGAATTGTACAATAAATAAATAAAACAGTACCAAGCTGCGTCAGTAGGGACAAGATGGCACCGGCCACGTTGGGGCACGTGTTTGCGTTACTGGTGAGCTCTACCAGCCTGCGGACACATTCGGTGGGCAGCTGCTGACCCGAGGAGAGCAGCCGGTCACATTTGAGGGAGGAAAACTCCTGCAAACATGAAAATGGCTCTGCTCTTTTTTTCAAATCAAAAGTAAATTTAAAAAGGCCTTCTTGAAGAATTTCAGATATGGAGTAAAAAAAATAAATTAAATATGCAGGTGACACACAGCAAGTGCTCTGCTTCTCGCTAACAGTTGACAATTCATCCACAATAATCGTGATATGTCATTCTTCAGTTATTGGAACAATACCGAAAACGTTAGAAAACGAAACTGAGTGCATGAAAGTTAGGAATTATCATTCTTAAAATTGTTATATTATTTTTAAAAGTCAGGTCACCTCCACTTGTTTAAGAAGCTGCGCCGCACCATGAGCGCTCCTGCCGTCTTCGTACTGCTGCGTGGCGAGCAACAGAGACTTCAAACAAGTCGCCGCGTCCATTCCGCGAAGAAACAAACAACTAGCGGTATAAAATAAGAACTAGGAAGAGTATTTATTGCAACACTTTGTGAAAGTGAAACATTCAAGCACGAAGCGATGTCGGACGACGTTGGAAAGTTGCGGTCAAAATTAAGCTAGTAAGCGATTATCTTGGCGACTTAAGTCGTTTATTTTTACCACCACACTGAATAGTCTTGGTCGCCGTCATGAAATAAAAACGCGAGCTAGTTATTAAAGCTCATTCGTAGTCATTTTTAGCCGCAAAACATCAACATCCGACAACACTCGAACGACTTGTCCCGCGCGGAGTTTCAAATCGGACTGGAACAAACCAAAGTGGAAAACATGAAGGGGAGTCAAGTTCAAGAAGGGAACAGTTACATGATAAACATGGCTTAGAGTGCAAAATAAACAGAAACAAAAATATTATAAAATGCACTATTTCCTCTTGAATATGTTCAAAGGTTAACTGTATACGTTTTTTTCTTAAATATTATTGATGAATAAATTAGAAACTCCCCCTTCAAAAGTGAATGGGACTTGCGAGCGGAACTAAAAAATATTCAAAAAACATTTTGAATTATCTTTAGATTTTTTTTCATCTCATTTTGTAATTTGGTTATTAACATGCGTCCACTAACGTGTGTTTTTACATGTGTCAAATAGTTTTTGTACACTATTCACCATGAAGGTCCCACGTTTTTCCAGGTCGTAAAAGTCTCAGGATTTCCGGTGACAGATTTTTGACAAAACAGGTCAAATAATTTATTATTTTTTCCCGTCAAATTAAGGTCACTTGTTAAAGTGCATTTTAAAGTAATCCTGAATTTACAGCCCACAAAATTGTGTGTAGTGTAATGCAAACGTAAAGCAAAGTTGTAAAGTCTTTAAAATCGTGGTTATGTAACATATAATAAATATATGGCCAGTGATGATGATAATCAATTAAAACCCAAATAATCAGCAAAATCCACTTGCTGTAGCGTTTTCTTTCTCTAGGGGGCACTGCTAGCTCACAATTTGCAAGAGAAATTCCTGACATCTCAGTGTCGAAGGGCTCAGGTTATCCTGTTTTCTGGGTTTGGTCATGTGATGTTTGTCGGTGTCATGGTGAATTGGACGATTGGACTTATTTAAGGAGGACTGTGGAACTTTTTACTTTTCAGGGTTCATTTCAGTTATTGATGATGTTCCGTGAGGGCCACTGGGCACACTTCACGTTTGACTTGATGTGTTTTGGAGGCAGAAAAAGATGTGATCTTCCTCGTGAGGACTTGAGTCAGGAAGCGGTGGATGATGCGTCGGCTTACTCATTGACGTCAGACTTCAAACATCTGCACGCTCAAGCGACTTTCCAATTGGGAACGGAATCTTCCTAAACTCAACCCCCCCTACCATCACGTCCCCATCTGACGCTTCACATCTGGCACAGCTGCTTTCAATCTGGGCAGGCAACTGAATCCAAAACTTGCTCTTTTACCTTCTTTTTGTCTATTTTGTTCAACGGTCGTATTATAAACCAAAGTTTTGCATCACCAATAAGAAAAGGATTTGCTGGAATGAACGTATGCACAAAAGCAATAACGAACATTTCAATTGAACATACAAACCCGTCAGAGATCAAAACAATCAGGACCTTGCAAAAACACACATGCACACCCCCTCACACACGCACACACACGCACGCGCACACACACTCCACGAGAGAATTTGGTCACTGCTCAACCAGCTCAAGTACGCCAAACAAATTCACAGTCAATTATAATCAAAGAAAACATTTTCAAAATATGACATTACCCGCAAAAGCTGAATGGACGCAACTGGACTCTTGTTGGGTGTTGTTCATGTTTCACCTTTAATCCAAATATTCATTCATTTTGCTGCTAAGTTTTCGAAAGTTTACACTAGACAAGGACATCGGTGAGAAGAGTTGTGTTTGCTGGAAAGGTCGAGCTGCGGGTCATCTGCCTAGATGTGAAAATGGATGTTGTATTCGTAAAGGATTTAGCTGTTTTGAATCAAAAGTAGCGGCTCCAGGACAGAGCCCTGGGGAACACCTGCGATGATTGGGGAGGTGAATAATGTTAAATGAACAAACTGAGTCTACAAATCGTAGGAGTGGCGTTCCCTTGGAGACATGAACAGGTTAACAGAGAACTGAAGAAGTCTTTTCAAGTAAAAGAGAAGTGTCTTTAACAAACACGATGAGTCCAAGTTCCTTCATTTCACTTCTGTGGAATACTAGTACCTGGAGAACAAAGATTCTGCATCCACAGACATAACGTTCTTCTCGGCATTTTCGAAAGCCAACCTTGTGCAAATGCAAAAAGAAGTCTCGATGCCGCCTCACACGGCAAGCCAAAGGATAGAGATGTTGGTGCCGCCCTCGTGCGAGATCTGGTTGATGCGTCCGCGGATGCAGTCCAGGGTGACGTAGACGGCGGTGCCATTGTGGACATGAAAGGAGGCCCTCAGGCCCACGCCGGCCCACTCACTGCCCTCCGGCATGTGTCCTGAAACCTGTTGAGCCACGGGACCGGCCAGCCCGCCCGCACCTGGACCCGCTCTGCCGGTCCGCTGTAGAGTCACCTTGACGACGTTACATGAGTGGATAAGCCTCAGGTTCAGGGCAACGTTAGCGGTGCCCTCCTCCAGGAACACAAAGTTCTTACGGCTGTTTGGTTCGCCGGAGCGGGCCAGGCGGATCTGTCGCGAGTCTGGAGAAATCTGCCGAAAGGCAAGTGGCTTGTTGCGGACCGCTCCAAAGGGTTGTCCTACCTCGGCCACCGTGGCGGTTAACGTGGAAGAGACGGCTGAGGGGATCCAGACCAGGCTGAGTGTGCTGATGCCGGTGCCGTCTCCGAAGTAGCGGACGTTGCACTGCGCCGGTGTCGTGATCTCAAAGCTGAGCGTGTCGCCGCCACCCACGGCCACGCCTCCCGCCAAGGTGATGGACGTGTCTCTGTAGTTCACGCCAGTCTTAAAGGCCCGCATGACCTCCTGGCCGGTGCCGTTGCGGCTGATGTAGGCCATCAGGAAGAAGCCCTCACGGACGCAAGTGTGCCCCATTGCGTAGAGCGCCTGTTGGAGGACGAACTTGACCACGCCGCTCTCCGTGAAGCGCACGCCGCGGTTGTCGTGCGTCAAGCCTATCATGTACGGGTCAGACAATGAAGTGGCACGAAACGTTGGGCGGTAGCTGGTCTGATAGTGCGCCAACAGGGACATGTCGGCCGTCATGGCCACGGCTCCCGTGTCGTGCGACAACCAGAGCAAGCTGAAGGTGGGCGCGGCCATGTCATAGACGTGGAGGTCCTTGCTCTGGTTGCAGTACTGGTTGGGGCTCCTCAGGAGAAGACTCACCGTGTCGCTGGGCCCCACCTCCACCCCGCCACTGACGCTCACGCCCTGGAAGTATTTGCCCTCAGGCTGCTCCACACGCACCCCACTGAGCTCCCGAGCCTCCTCCTCCTGGCTGCCGTTGAACCTCAAGCCCAGCTGGAGGAAGTTCCTGCAGCTGTGCTTGACGGCAAAGTTGTGGTCCATCCACAGCAGTCCGTGCTGCCGGAACGTCACCCGGCCGCCCTCGCCGGAGAGAAGATCGCTCCGTTCCTTGCCTCGCACGCTCAGCTGAAGCCCGGCGAAGATGTCGCTTCCGGACTTCAGGGCCGAGGGCACGGTGACGCGAGCGCTCCAGGACTCGGAGAGATGCCCCCCCGGGGCCGAACCGCAGACGGAGTCGGCGACGGTCGTGCAGGGGACGACGACGGGATGGTCTTCGCAGTCGGAGCAGGCCTGACATTCCTGAAGCTCGTGATCGTAGAAGTAGTCGTGGCCGCACAAGCCCGTCTCGGCTTCTCTCTGGGGCACCCCCAGACACCGGAAGCCTCCTGAGGCCACAGGATCAAACGACATCAAGCCATCGCAAAACAGTCGCTGCCTTTTTTTTTTGTTGCCGGCACTTCACAAACCTGGAGTGTTCAGACACTTGACTCGCTCGCCGCAGACGTTTGCCAGTTCGAGACATTCGTCTCGGTCCTGTGAAACAAACCGTGAAGAGTAAATGTTACGACGAGGGACGCAAGTGTTTACGTCGGACTTAATGTGATGACTTGGGAACTTCTTCCACCAGGAAACATTTGCTGACTTCTTGGCAATTGCCCACCGAAAGGGGCGTATCTTTGTCTCTCAAATTTTGGCTATGACAGGCTCAGAAACTCAGAAACACCAGTGGACTCGGGGAAAATCATTTCGTGCGCATCCCTGGAACTGTTTCGACCGACTGCGCAGGATAAGACGCTCAAGTATTTTATCTTCACGAACGAAAAGAGCCATTTTGAAGGCTTTGAAGGTTTGTGAATACCTGGCACATGGTGTCCGTGGTGGGGGAGCACGGTGAGATGAGGAAAAATCCCGGCGGACACATGTTGCACTTGCGGCACTGCGGCGAGTCCGTCTGGAGGTCGCAATAGTGGTCCGGCTGGCAAGCAGACGAGCATCCCGGCAGCGGCTGGGGAAAATGAGCTTCGCCGACAACGTCCATCACCTTGGCGTCCGTGTCCACCTTAAGGGCGGCGTTGTGCAGATGGCTGCGGGCCTGACTTTGGAGGTCCGCCAGGTGACTCTGGAAGTAGTTCCGCAGCTCCCCCTGCAGACTCTGGAAGGACGCCCGCTTGAGCACGTCTGTCAGGAGGCCGTACTGGACCTTGACCGCGTCCATCTGCTCGGACATATGATGCTGCTGCTTCAAGACGTCCCGCTGTTGGGACAGCAGCGCCTCCTGCTGGTCGGCCAGCTTCTGCTGCAGCTCGCCGAGGAGCGCCTGTTGCGCCCGCAGAGCCTCCACCAGTTTCTCCTGACCTTTGGCCAGCCGGAGGTGGAGAATGAGGGCATCCTCTGAGGGGACTTCGTTTTCTCCTGGCGGACAAGCAGGGCTGTTAAAATGAATCGAGTCACGCAGTCGTCGGTAAAGTCTGAATTGCAGTTCGGTCGTACTTCACTTTGAAGATTCTGAAGCAGACGATAAACCGTACCCCAGTTTTGGTCTATCCATGTCAATCAAAGTTTTGCACGAATCAAGAAGTTAACACTGACCCGGTTTGACGTCACAGGTGAGCTGGACCCCCAGAGGTGCACCGCCGAGTTCCGAAGACGGGGGCCCAAACTCGGGGAAGTCTCCGAGGAACTGAGCAGCTCTGTCAGCCCGATGACGCGGCGGGAGCGGCTCGGCAGCAGGGGACGTCGGCGAGCTCTGACCCGCATCCCCGCCGCGCTCTTTGGCTCTGATAATCCGCAGCGGGAGGCGGCATTCCAACCCTTGACAGTCCCGCGTTTGGTTGCTCGTCTTGAGCGCCTCAGCGCAGTCGGCGTCGGCGCACGTCGCCGCGGTGCTTCTCGGACGGGGGCTTCCCGAGGAGGAGGCGTGATGTGGGCCGCCGGGCAGAGCGTGACGCGGCGGTCTGTTCGATCGGCCTGAGGGACAGTGGTCGCCGGTGCACGGCCGTGGGTCTCCGGTGCTAGAACCTGCGCACCGGCCCCCCTTGCACGAGTCAGCGTGCGCACGCGCGAGCACCAGGAGCCACAGCACCGATGACGTCAACAACATCCTGTCGTGAAAAAACAAAACAAACAATAATGGGACCCCCAAAAGGTTTAGAATGCAACGTCATTTCCGAAAGTTGCCAGCAAATGACTACTTTTATCTCAATGAAGCTCCTCAACTCACTTTTGGCTTTGCTGTCCGCACAAAAACGGTGAACAGATGATTTTTTTTTCAGTCCATAACAGAAGACGTCCCCAAAAAGAATTAGAGACCAAGTCAGACAAAATGATGATTTTTCTCTCATAGCACGTATAGAATCGTTTCTGAAAAAAAGTAGTGCTTGCTGCTCTGGTCACCAAACAGTTACATTTGAAAAAAAATCTGATCTTTGATTGAAAAGAAAAAAAATAGTCACAATTCAAGACAAATTTCTACTCAGCCAGATAAGTGAAGCGAAAGATTCGAACCTTTGCGTCCCCGCGACGACGACGTTTGCTATTTACCTTTCCTTGTTAAAGGCGTTCGGCATGAAATGCGGCATCCGGCGCACACGCCAGCCATGCATCTGGCCTCCGAGCCCCTCCGAGCCCCTCGGAGCCCCTCGGAGCCGCCGACTCCCAACTCCATGATATGGCATTCCTGGAGCTTAATTAGCATCAGGTTTCAGTGCGCCTGTTAACTCCTCGCCTGCCGACAGCTCCTAGCGACCGCAATCCAAAGCAAACCCCTCTCGGAGCGGAAACTTCGATCATGACATCGCATCTTCTTTTTAGCGCGCTAGACGTGGCAGAAGATGTTCAAGAAGAAAAACTGCAACCTGACTGAATTGCAAGCGAGAAAAAAAAAAAAAAAAAGATATGACAAATGGGAGAATTATTGCACATATTGTGTTGGGAAACAAGCTTAGAAAGTTTTGATCACTTTTCGATTACAAATAAAATAGGAAAGGAAGAACCGCTCCAATTTAATGCTGAAGTGCTCAACGGGAAAAAGGGCCGAATGTTGCTTGTCGTTTCCCAGACGATGACGACGACGACGCTTTTCATTTGGCTCCTTCTTGACTTTGCGGCGCTCTCGCCACTTCTTTTTCTGACGCTTTGTGTCTTTTTGAGCCGCGTCTGCGTGTCGAGGCAGCTGCCGCTCCTCAAATGTGCTCACCATCGTGTTGTCCACAACCTTCTTCTGCTCTCGACTATCCGGTAACATTCTTTGAGGGAACAAAAAGAAGACTTTCACTCATAGCGTTCCGCTTCAAGATGTTTTTTTTTTCTTCCATTGACACAAAACATGTTAAGACCAAATCATTTCATCAAATCAACGTGGGCTACTTGAGGGCCGACGTATAGGGACGCAGTCCTTCCTTTCCGGGGATACTCCGCCCCCCCCCCTTCCCCGACAGCAGGAACCAGCGGACCCAAAGTCAGGTTGTGTTGTGTTTTTTGAGTTCAGTGCAGAACGGCCAGCATGTCGCCGGCTCGTTAAAAAGCAACGCGGCCCACGTTTCACGCCACAATTTGACAAACGGCGGATTGTGTTGCACGCTCGCCGCTGCTTTTGCCTCTTGGATTGCTTTGAAACAAGCGCAAACTAAAAAGGCATTTGCACGCTCGCCGCTGCTTTTGCCTCTTGGATTGCTTTGAAACAAGCGCAAACTAAAAAGGCATTTGCAGGCACGCCGGGATCAAATGTGACGAATGGTTCTTGAAGCATGCAGCCATCTGGACTTAAGGTGACTTAAAAAAAAAAGAAAGTTAAGCCGCACGCCAGCGAGGTGAAGTGGTCCTGCTGAGTGTGCCGTGAAAAGCGTTGAAGTGGCAAAGATGCTGCTGGCCAAGCGCCCGAGTTGACTCGAGGAGAAGCGCAAATAAAGACGGCGACCCGAGCCACCTCGCGTGCAGAGGAGAGCCGGCGGCGACTCAGAACGGTCCCGAGACAGACTTGTGACTTTGCCACACCGCAACGTTTTCTTTGCGGGCTGAAAGAAAAAAATGTGTTGTCGATGAATGCGGACTTTGAGGACCACTGACGTTGCGCTGAGTCGTGTGTGTGTTGATGTTGAGCAACACCCGCAATTTATTGTCAACCTTTTCAAAAACGAATCACAAAACAAAGAGAGTGTCTGCGTCATTTACGCTTTTCCTCGTGAGCTCCAATTTGAGCCAAGTACTTTCTGGCAAATTTTTACAAACTCGGTGACCGTTCTCTTACGGACGAAAAAACGAAAAACCCAAAACAATGAAGCAAGCGCCGCACTAACCAGCAAGCAATCGACTTGGAACCAACGTACAAATCGGCACCTCGCCCACAAACGCGGCAACTAAACAACTCGCCAATTTACAGCACAAGTCATCCGCCGAAGGACTAAACAAGCGGGCAAGCAGCTCCAAACCAAATCCTCAACCGTGACCAACGCCTTCATTGCCATTGACGGCTAAAGTCGTGGCTGGCGGCGCCGGCCGCCAACTCAGCAATTGAAGCATTTGGCAATTTCATCTCCCAAGCGAGCGAGCGTTCAACCTCACATGTCCGCTTGTCATCATCTCACGAGAACGGAAGTCAGCCGTGTGCGCCGCCAGAAGGTTCCTCTCCTACGGCGCTTCCATTGGCAAACGTGCGAGAGACGGATCGCGTCAATCAATGTTTGACTGAGGACAATTATTAACAGCGAGCAAACTGGTGGCGGGCCCAGACACGAGTGTTGTGAAAGTGTTGTGCAGGAATGCAGCGGCAGGTCTGGACGTGAACTTCCGCATTGGGCAGGAAGGAGGTTGTCAAAAAAAAAAAAAGAAGCAGCAGATGAGCTAACGTTCGCCAACACGCCCGAAAACTGCTCGTCGCGATCGAACGGCCTCGTTTTGCTGGATAACTTTTTTTTTTGGGGGGGGGGGGGTTGTTTTTTAAACTGATGTCCAAGACGCCTTTTTCTTGAAGGATATTGACAGCCACGCACACACATTGGAAAAGGTGAGTTCAAGTCATTTGTTCGCAAGACGTCACAATTTTGCAACGGATGAGCGAGGAAGGCCGACAAATGTCGGTTGAAAAAGATTCAAAGCAACACAAACGCAAGGGCAGCCATATTTGAGATTTTTTCTCAACGTGTGCGTGTGCCCTCGCTCATTTGTACACTTGATTGCTGCAAGGAAATGACAAGAAAGTGAGTCGAACCTCTCGTAAACCACCAAAGAGTTGGCGCTCATCTTTTATTGAGCGTGTTTGCGGCGCCGCCTTCGGTTCTGTTCTTTTTTTTCCGATGCAGCCCATTTTCATGCCTCCAAAGTTTCACTTGAAGTAAAAAGACAAATGGAGGCGCGAATGCAGAAGTCAGACGCCGAGACCAGAAGTGTTTTGTTTTCTTTGGTGTTCTATTTCGATTTCTTATAAAAGAGGAGGCGCCACCTTCTTCTCTGAGCTGTGAAACGAGCCCAAAGTGCAAAGAGACGAACGAACAACAGAATCATGCAAAATGAAGATCTGCCAAAATGGACAACGAGATTGCGTTTGTGCACGGTTGTGCGAAAATGGGAAGCATGTCGTGGACGCGCCGCAGAAAAGAATCAAATGTGAACGGGGATGATTGCGTAACCGCGGCAAAAAACAAAAGCGTTTGTGCTTTCAACGTGTCTTTTTCTTTTGAATGCGTCGCCTGGCGTCCATCTCGTCTTATTTGAGCTTTTCCTCTCCCGCCGAGCGTGACGGGGCGTCGCCTTTCTTCCGAGTGTGACTTTTAAACAATGACATCACGTTTGCGTGTGCCACTTGAAAATTGGTAACGTCAAGTCCAGATTTGTTTGTATTCAACGAGTTTCTCCAGCCACCAAATGGTTTGCCTTTTATGAATTTGCAACGTGTGTTCAGAGAAGAAACCAAACGGTGGACTCGCCATCCAAATGTCTTCCGAAAACTGTGAATGCGCCATCCTCGGCCATTTTTCGTGAATTCTTCCGCTTGACTTTTGAAGGGTTGCTTCACCAAACATTTTGGCAGCAGACAACATTCAACATTTCTATGAAATTGGGTAAGACATGGAGAGTCTCTGTTTCGTCAATTCTTGGTTCACGTTTGGCTTTCAAAGTGAAGCCGCCAAGCGCGCTCGACTTGCCCTCTCTCTAGTTATGTCGGAAAAATCCATTGTGATGTCAAGTCGAGAGATTTGAAAAAGTGACAGAAGTACAATCAACTATTTGCCCCAACGCTGGCCGATGATGTCGTCATTTCCTTTGGCATTATGACATCGCAAATGCGAGTAAGCGACCACTTCCTCTTCGACAAGGTCAACAAGCTTTGGTGTCAAAGTGGTACGACGCTCAAAGCAGTTGACGCAAACATGTCGTCGTGAGGATTGAAAAAAGAACACTTGAAATACCTTTGCTTTCAAACGAACAAGCCTGTGAAGAGAAAAAGCTGAGCGCAGGTTCTTCAAAAACAACTTTTGACGTCGTCGTGCTTTGCGTGACGTGTCGGCGAACATGTCGCGCGTTAAACGTCATGTCGGTGAACACCTTCAAAAGCGTAATGGCGATTTTCTGGGCTCATTCCTGGCGTGCGCGTTGTCGTGACAACTCCATCCGCCGCACACTTAGCCGCCACAAACAGACTTGCGAACATGCTACAAACTCTTTTGGAGCAATTCTACGCAACGTTTACAAACTTCATTTGTTATGCAAATTAGCCACCGTCGCAAACGTTGACGCGCGACGACGACTTTTTGCATATGTGCCGTTAAAAGTGAGGATTTGTCCTGATTTGACAGATGGAGGACATCGACGCCATGTTCAGCAACCTGCTGGGCGAGATGGACCTCCTGACGCAGGTGAGCCCCGCCCCCGTCGCCATGACAACAACAAAAGGAAAAATGATGATTAAGACTCACGCGAGATGGGCAAACGGTGCAAATATAAAAACCAAATAAAAAGAATACGGCCGGTAGAGGAATCTCCCTTCTCCATGTTTTCAAATCTTATTTATTTATTTTTTTTCATTTGCATGAACTGAAAAAAAATGCTCAAGTATTTTCTCCAGCCTGCCGTTAGCAAAATGAACTCCCTAAATAACTTGGAAAGGCTGATAAATAGGCAAGAAGCACCGAGGCTGAAATGTGGGTTCCTGCGCTCTGATTGGCTGACGCGCACGATGCTGTCGACGTCTTCTTCTTTTGACTCTTTTTTTTCCTCGTGGCAGAGTCTTGGGCAAGAAGCGGCGCCGCCCCCCTCGTCTCCACGCGAAGCCGACCTCTCCGCCGGCTTCAACGGTGACTTTGTGTTTATTGTCTCGTACTTGATTATTGATTATTATTGATTCCTCGTAGAAGCGAAATGGCTGCTTGAAACCAAAATGGCCGACTTCCTGTTCAATTTCTCGCACGGCTCCTTGAAACTATCTGAAGTCAATTTGCGAAATCATTTTTCGACTCGACTTTGGTGCCGATCCCAATCGGGTGTGAATGTTGGGCCCACGTGTGGAGAGTGACGTGGCGTCGCTCGCCAGCACATCTGGCAGACGTTAAAAGTGGAACAAAGATTACATTGTGCGGCGGGGCCCGAACGACTCAACGCAGCAGACGCCATGATCATAAAAAAAAAAAAAAAAAAAGTTCAAGTGAGGTCAAGGCACGGGTTTGGTCCCGGAAGCACAAACGTGTTGGCTCAAGGTCACGAAAGGTCGCAGTGGAGTCCAACTCTGGCACACTTGCGAAGCGTCAATGAAAGAAAGTCAGCAACAATGCGAGCGGGTCATCCATCGGCTCATTTAATGGCCTCCGCACTTGACTCGACCATATTTATATTCCTTCGCATCTCACCAACGACTCGCTGATGTATGAACTTGGAATGTCGCGTTTCAAAGGCCCGACTCTCACATTCTGTTCAATGGCGAAAGCTCCAATGACTTGCCCCTATTTTGAAATGCCGCCTTTTGCTGCGACTTGACGCCAGCGTCTCTGAACGAGCTGGAGGACAACGACTTGGACGCGCTGATGGCCGACTTGGTGGCCGACCTCAACGCCACCGAGGAGAAGCTGGCGGCCGAGATCGAGAGTCTGAAGGAGCCTCAGCCCGAGCCTCCGCCGCCCTTGAGCGACTCGCCCGCCACCTCCGGCTTGCCGCCGCCACCCCCGCGATCCAGCAAACCTTCCATGGTTGAGTTTCTGCTTCTGTTTCTATTTTGGGCCAAAGTGTTTTGGATTTCCGCGCTATAAAAGACATGACACTCATGCATGATTTGTAACGTTCCACATTGACATCATATTTCATGTTACATCCACGCGCCGTTCCATTTCGACTCATTAAAAATGGGGATTCGGACCTCCGACGAGGTAATGATGGTTTTGGGTTTTTTTTTGGTGGCCCGGTAGGAGGAGATTGAGGCCCAGATCAAGGCCGACAAAATCAAGCTGGCTCTGGAGAAGCTCAAAGAAGCAAAAGTGAAAAAGGTGAAGCATCCAATGTGTTAGGTGAGCTTCTGCTTTTCTAAGCAAGGTGGCATGTGGCGCTCCAGCTGGTGGTGAAGGTGAGCATGAACGACGGCAGCTCCAAAACGTTGATGGTGGACGAGCGGCAGAACGTGCGACGGGTGCTGGACAACCTCTGCGAGAAGACGCACTGCGACTGCAACGTGGACTGGAGCCTGTGTGAGACCAACGCCGAACTGCAGCTGGGTCAGCGCACGCCCGTTTGGGTTTTCTTAATAATGACACCGCATGGTCTTTCTAATTTGAGCTGATGCCGTTTCCTCTCGAGTCGGTTGCTCCGAATAAAAAGAGGAAACGCCGGCACGATTGTTAAATTTAGCCGAGCGGCCAACATGCGGAAAACAACCCGAATGTTTTGTCTGCTGTCAAGGCAAAGACGGGGGAGTCTTTCTCCAACTTTTGTCGAGACGCATGACATTTCATCTCCATCAACACGAGGCCAACGTCTTCCCGAATTCCTTGGGCACGTTTTGGCGCAATTGTTTGGAGTGCCACATTCAGTCGGCCGCTTGCCGCAGGTTTCAAACGAGACTTTTGAGGCGGCGTCTCCAATTCGGTTTTCAAACCCGGGTTAGCGTTTCCAGGCCCAATTTGAGTCCCCCTTTTTGTGTCGCTAGCGAGGACCTTTGAGGACCATGAAAACCTGGTTGAGCCTCTGCTGGCCTGGACCAGAGACAGCCAGAACCGGATCCTCTTTCAGGAGAGCCCAGACAAGTATGAAGTCTTCAAAAACCCTCAGGTCAGTCCAATCGAGCGATCGGTAAAACAACGATTGCCGTCCATGCTTCCGCTGAGCTTCGTGTGTGTACAGAAATTCTACTTATGGAAGAAAGATAAGAAGGTGTTGAAAGACATGAAGGACAAGGACAAGGAAATCTTAATCAAGGTACAATGTTCTTTGGGTCCTTGTTTGTTTGATTGTTTTTGATTTTGAGAGCAACAATTAATTGCATCCCCGCCCCATCGCCAGGAGAACTTCTGCGGGACGTCCATTATGGTGCCCGACCTGGAGGGGGTGCTGCACCTCAAAGAGGACGGCAAAAAGTCGTGGAAGGCCCGCCTCTTCCAGCTCAGAGCCTCCGGGATTTATTACGTGCCCAAAGGCAAGACCAAGGTCAGAGTTCAAAGGCCTGGGAATCAGTCACTTATTCCTGACTCGCTCAACAACCGAAATAATTCCCTAAAATGTCCACATGAAAACCCCCACAAGTCATTCCGGAATATTTGCGTAATTGTTCCAATCCGAGACTCAACGATTTCGTCCAACGTTGAAAAATCCCTTTGGAATTGGGAACTTGATTGTAAACGTAGCGGTCACTCCATATAATCTCGAATCAGATTTAAAAATCCATTCATCGAGTCCTCATAATCGCGAGTGAGGCATTCTTCTTTTTTAAACGTGGATTCTATGACCTAATATCACAATCTCTTTTTTTTTTTTTTCTCCTCAGTCGTCTCGGGACCTGGTGTGCTTCGTGCAGTTTGACAACGTCAACGTTTACTACGGGAAAGACTTGCGAGCCAAACACAAAGCGCCCAGCGACTTTTGCTTTGTGCTCAAAGTAAGGCATCAACACGACATTTCATTTTCAAAAGTCTTGATGGCGTCAGGTTTGTCCGTCTTTTATTTCCGCTGCTGCTTTGCGTTGCGATCGTTTGTGCGCGGTCAGCATCCTCAGATCCAGATGGACTCTCAGTACATTAAGTACTTGTGCTGCGACGACGCCTGGACCATGAACCTGTGGGTCACCGGAATACGCATCGCAAAGGTATTTCTTACGATGACTTCCACCATGGCTTCAAAATCAAGTCGATTGGACGAAATGCGTGTTTTGCAGTATGGCTCCAAATTGTATGAAAACTTCAAAACGGCCGAGAAGAAGGTGGCCATCGGCTCCGCCTGGGCCAGCTGCGCCGTTGCGTCAGGCCAAAGTAAACACACGTGCGCACGCACAAAATGTGCACGGGTCACTTTGAACCATTTTTTTTTTCGGTGTTCACAGACCAATCAGAAAGTCAAGTCGCCAACGGACACGCAAACAACAACATGCCACTCGCACCTCCTCCTCCTCCTCCACCACTCGACGAAGCCCTCCCCCCTCCGCCACCTCCTCCACCGGCTTCCAACCGCAGCTTCTCCTGTCCTCCGCCTACTCTTGCAACCAAATCACCCCCCCAAGCGCAACGTTTAACAACCAACTTCCCGCCGCCTCCCCCCGCTGCGGATAACCTCCTCCCTCCCCCTCCCCCTCCTCCTCCTCCACCACCCGGCGACGACTCTCCGCCGGACTTCCTCCCCCCGCCTCCTCCGGCGCCCAATTTTGGCTCGCTGCCACCACCTCCGCCACCCGCCAAGACCCTACCGCCCCCCCCGCCTCACAGGAAAACTCTACCGCCTCCTCCTCCGAGTTTCAAGAGCACGAACCTGCCGCCGCCACCTCCTGATCCAGGATTTTTACCACCTCCGCTCTCGGGGGCAGCGCCTCCGCCTCCGCCTCCGCCACCGCCACCACCACCTCCTCCGCCTCCTACAACGGTTGCCAGCGGCCCCCCGAGGACTCCGATGCGGCCTTCTGGGTCGGTGAAGAAGATGCCGCCGCCTCCGCCTAAGAGGACTACACCCTCTCTTCAGGGAGGAGGAGGAGATGGAGGTGACTTAATGTCAGAACTGATGCGTGCCATGCAGAAGAAGCGTGACCTCCATTAATTAAGTTTAAAGCTTTGGGTTCAACCGTTCAACATTTGAAGTCGACATTGTTTGCGAGATGTGTATATAGTGGAATGTCAGGTTTACGAGAGTCAACGTAGTCTTTAAAAATTAATTCCATAACGTTATAATTTAGCAATGAATAAAATGCTGAAAACATGTGGAATAACTTTTGGACTGACACGAGTCAAAGTATTATGTTGTGGGTAAGTATCACCCAAAAAATATAACAATTACAATTACACCCAAAACGAGAGATTTAAGACCCCCAAAAAATATATATGATCTTACGAGAAATATTGGACAGATTACAAAAATCTGAAAAAAATTTGATAAAAAAAACAACAACAAAAAAACGCTAAAATATGAGTAGAAAAATTTAATAATGGACCAAATGTAGAAAAGCAACTGGGAAAAAACCCCAAATACAAATCTGTTGTTCAGCTTCACAGAGAGGAAAGTGCTCCTCTAAAAAGTTTAGAAATAGCTCAAAAGTTGCCTGAATTGAAGAGAAATAAACAGATGTGGGTCTGAGCTCACTTGCACAATCTAACGAGAGCCAAAGCCGCTAGACTCAAAAATTGACTTTCACACAGACTAGTTTAACTCATTTAATCCCAGATATTTTCACGAGGAAACTAATACGTATAAATACGTCTTCGGGAGGCGGGGACTACATTTCTTCATGTCTTATGGATTGAATGAGTTAAAAAATATGAAATTAGACCAAAATATAATTCCCCCAAAAAATCACACACAGAAGGCAAAAATAACAAAATAGTAGCCTTCAAAAACAAAAACATCTTTTCAACCACTGAAATTTTTTTGTGAATTTGTGAATAAGGAACAATGAAAAACCTGAATCTAAAAGGTTGTAATATATATATATGAATGGAAGAAAAATGATTACAAAAATACAGTAATTAGGGTACATTGTAGTTTTTTGTCACTCACGAGGAGCAGCTGACTTTCAAGTGTTTGGCCCACCAGGGAGGTTTGTCGGCATAGCCCGCCTGCTCTGCAGATGCCTGCGTCAGGAAAGGCTGCCTCAGGACGTCATGCAGCAGCGCCACCTAGTGGCCACAAACAACAAGAGCTTTTCCATTAAAAAAAAAAAAAAGAAAAGGATTTACAGTCAAATCGTGTTGGATTTCTTACTTTTTATTTGGATTTTTCCCTTTTTTTTAATCTAACATTTTGGGGTTTTAGTCATTTTTTGGGGGGAAATGTTTTAACTAAAAGAAGCTTGTAATAAAATTTTCCCCCTCAAACTGTATTTTTGTAGATTTTCTAAAATGAATGCATTTATGGACATTTGGGTTCATTTCATAATTTTTTTTTTCATTATTATATAATTTCCGTGAATTTACTAACCAAAAGTTTGATATTTTTTACAACATTTTTTTTTGTATTCTGCTAATGTTTGCGGTAAGCTCACCTGAGAAAAATCGTTCATCTCTGCTTTGCGGATGGCCGACTCTGCCATCCAGTTCCTTAGCACGTATCTCGGGTTTACACCTGCGACATCGTTGTCACGCCACATTGTCACCACACAAACTCACGGGGAAGTCGTTCTCACCCACCGCGACTTAGCGACCACATTGTTAACGTAACAAATGTAGCATATATGCCAAAGTCCTATTTGAATTTGTTTGGTGGAAAATGACTTATTGTTGTGCTTACTTTTCATCCTGGCTTGACGATCTTCATCTTTGTCACGCGGCTCCCTGCACAAAAACATCGACGTGTCACACCAAAATCATTCCACGCTATTTCTATGCAGTGGCTATTAAAAGTCTAAACAGCCCTGTCGAAATTATGCAATCAGGACTTTTTCTTCTGAATGTGCGTCGCTTGCCTGTCGAGGCGCAGCAGGTACGCGTGCAGCCAATCGGAGAAGCGTCCGTGTGAAGCCAAATCCTGCAGAGCCCAGGCCTGAAAAGTAAACAAAAAAAAAAAAACAGTCATTATTCTGGGACGGAGTTGCTCGCTGAGAGACGAGCGGCGTCGCACTTGTGTGAAGTTCCCGTGACGGAGCTGATGAGCTGAAGCCTCGCTCAGCTGCCTGAAGGTCATGGTGAAGTCTGCTCGCGTCTCCTCCATCAGCTGAACAAACGCAAACATGAATGAGGTGAGCAAGCACATTCGTTCATTCGTTGATTTTTTTCGGCAAACATTTTTTGGGGAATGCGAGCGAGAACTTGCCTGAAGCAGGTGCTCAACCAGATGTTGATCGTGCGCGCTGTCCCCAAGCAGGCCCAACTTGGCTTTGAAGAGCTGCCGAGTCCTAAGAGCAGATGCGCATTTCAGGAAGAATTAGTTTTATTAGGTAGGCTCTGCGTGTCAATGACAACGAGAGTCCACTTCACCTTGCTTGGTAAATATCAATAAATTTCTTCAAAAACATCCCAGCCCTGAAAATAAAAAGAGAAGATGTTGCAGACGATGCGTGTTGAAGTTGAGAAATAATTGTGGAATGTCAACGTGGTCGCTTACTCACGCTTCCTGCTGAGGCGTGGAAAGCAGCGGCCTGAGAGCATCCAACAGTTTCTCCATGTTGAAGAGACCCGCGTGGGCCTGAGCGCCGAAGCGGTACCTTCCCTCGTCGTCCGACGCGTTCGGCACAAAATCTGCGACGGTTGCAGGAATTCAAACATCTTTCATCGGCGGATGAGCTCGTACGCGACAAATGTCCACCAACGCACCGGGGTCGTACGCCTCCATGAAGCCGAAGGGGCCGTAGTCCATGGTGATGGACAACAGGCTGAAGTTGTCCGTGTTGCACACGCCTGCGGGACGCATTGCAAATTTCAACGCGGGTGCGGACAAACATCCAAGGGAGGCGCTTGAGAGTCTTACCGTGCGCAAAGCCAACTGACATCCATTCAGCCAGTAGATGGGCTGTGTCATTCACCACCGTTGTATAAAACGCCTGAAAAAAAACAAAAAAGAAAAACGAAAAGAATACATATGATGGAAAAGAGTAATGCACAAAAAAGTAGACTTAATATATATATTTTTTATTTGATGAACCTGTACCTAATGAAGTGGCCACTAAATCTAGCGTGAATTGGACGGTTCAACACTTTGTACAATCACCCACCAAATATTTATCAGGCTTGTTGGAAAGGATGGAAGGAAAATGTTCAGTAATGACAAAGTTGAGCAGCTTTCTGAAATACAAAAAAAAAGAGCCAGAATAATATAACCTTTTTTTTTTTCGTGGGGTGTCATTTTTAATCTGCTCACCTAAGAAGATCCAACTCTCCACTTTGAGACAGAATCTCCAAGGAGCCGATCCGAAACCAGGATTTGGCTAAGCGCAGCACCACCGCCCCTGAAGACACGACATGAAACGTCATCCGTTGTGTTGAGTTGAAAACAATCGCAAATAATCCAAGTCACCTCTCTCCGTCTTCACATTGCCGTTGTAGAACTGATCCCTCCAAACTGGCTCGTCACTCACCACTAAACTGAGAACAAAATAAAAAAAATAATAATTGGATTTCATTTCCTTTTTATATAGAACTTTTCCTCTATATTAAAACATGTTCTATTTTTTTTAGCAAATACAGATTTTTTATTGAAAATGTTCCTCATTAGAAACTTTAAAGTTAACAACTTCAGAAATAATCTTTTTTTTTGGTAGCTTGTTTTGTCACCTGGCGGCTCTGCTGGTGGGGATGCCAAGGAAATACATGGCCTCGCTACACAGGAACTCCCGGATCGAAGAGCGAACGACCGCTCGGCCGTCTCCCAACCTGACAAGGCTCGCTGACGTCAACCATTGATCTCACCGTGTTCGCTTTCCCAAAAAGAACCCGAAACCGCAACAAAGTACCTCGAATACGGTGTTTTTCCAGAACCTTTGAGCTGCAGTTCCCACGTTTCTCCTTTTCTGGAAATATTTAGTCATGCACATTTCATCTGGAATATTTGATCAAACAGACATGCAATTGATGAATATTTAATAATGAATATTGAAATATTCTCTTACCTGTTAGTATAATGACCAAGGAGATGTGCGCGACCATCACCCAGCTGACCTGCCCAGTAGCCAAACTAGCATAAAGACAAATGGAAAAAGTTATAAATTAGTTTTTGTTAACAATCGTATAACAGTCGTTGCAAATTTTGACTTGTCCCTTGAAATGTTCAAATTGCTATTTTTACGTCATGACATTAGCAACCAACTGTGTTTTGATCCACATCACTGATTTGCGGTAATAAATTGCGACTGGATCGAATAGGGAACATTTTCAAAAGTTTCCCGGGTTGATGTCTGAAATAAGTTAGCACATTCTCTAACCACCAAATTAAATGTATGTTGTTTTTTTTTTTGGGGGGGGGGGGTGTCTGTGTTGGGGGGGACTCTCAATTCCATTAGAATCAACAGAGGTTAACTTTGCTTTTGGAAAATGGTGGAAATGTGTGACAAGTTTGCCTGATGGCCTCCATATCTGTGCGCCAGAGGCTCAGAGCTCGGAAAAGGTTTTCCTCCACTGACGTATTGTCGGAATTCTTCAGAGCCGATCACGGCCATGTCCAAATCTAAAAGGCCTTCCAAGACATCCTGTAAATCAGAGGTGGGAAACAAGTTTAATAGAATCCATGCACTTTTATACATCGTCACGAAATATAATGAAGATGTATATTAGCAATGTTAAAAAGGAGGAACTGTAGTCGTCACCTTTGAAACTGCAGCCAGTCTGATTGGACCTTGCAGCGGCGTCGGAAAGGATTCGGAGAAAATGCAGTTCTTCACCGTCCGAATCAAATTCCCCTGGACTTGGTCTACTGGAAAAGCCTCTGCAAGACAGATGTGAGGACATCAGGCATCAGGTTGATGACCGGGAGCTTGTGGGAGCGTTTTCATTCAATTACCCTTGAGCTTCTGACAAGAGACTCTGAAATGGTCCAGGTTGCGTCTCAGCTTCAAGATACTCGAGTTCCACCTGGAATTGCTCACGTGGGACGATGGAGAGCTGTCTTGACCTTGACAGTCAAGTTCATCCTTTTGGCAGAACTCATGCATGTGTACACATAGGGTGACTAGATTTGAAGTTACGAGAGTAAAGAGAAACACTTTCTGAAGGCTCCACATTTTGACAGTGGCACTGTACGTCTCGAACTATAATTAATTAGCACGAAGTGGTGACCTCACGAAACAACCGTGTATATTTTTATTGTGACCAAACTAAAAGGTATTACTAGACTTTCATTTGTGAAGTAAAAAGGAGTTTGCTCGAAGAGCTAGCTAGCTGTCAGCAACACAGCCAGCGTGACCATCCTCGTCAAAACAAAAACAATATCAGTCAACTTAAAGTTCGTTGTAAACTTAATTCCGTTTCGAAAGCTAGATTGTATTCTGCCGTCTAAGAGACTCCGGTGAGAATTGGTTTAAAATGGGCATGCTAATAGAGTTAGGCAGTTAGCAGGCTTATATTGCAGTGGAAAGCGGGGTTTATTTTGCTGCTATGATAGCGCTGCAGGAGTCACCGCGTTGGGCATTAATTTGTACGTCAACGTCACCGCCATCTTGGAAGAGGCAAAATGGAGCGATTGGGGAGGACACTTCATTCATTTGCCACAAAAAAAAAAAAATATATATATATATATATATATACATATATTTATATATATTTTTGTTTTTTAAATGTACTTATATTATTACAGGAACTTCAAATACATTGGTAGCAGTAAACAGCAACAGGCCAATCTTTTTTTAAGTTGTTACGTAAATCACGAACGTCCGTTGCTAACTTCCGCTTCCGAGTCGCACGCGGCCGGCCCTCCCCTTCCCGCCGCACGAGCCACAGAAAACATGGCGGGCCCACTGTGGCGGCGATGCCAGAGGTGGACCGTCGGTCGCGCCGCTGCGAGTTTACGAGAAGCCCAGTGGCACTTCTCCAGTCTCCAGGCTGAGCAGACGCCCTGGAACTCGTGGCGGGCTGGCGAGGTAAGTGTGTCGCAGTGGGCGTCGCTGTCAGACCGGGAGGGGAACAAGGAAGGAAGGAAGGAAAGGAGGCAAGGTCATCTGGTTACTTAGCGTGGAATGCGGCTGTCAGTGGTCTGAGTGCGCGCATCACAGACCAGTTTGCAAAGTAACATTTATGGGCTCCAATAGAAACAATTTCCTTTTTATATATTTAAAAAAAAAAATAAACGTGGTCAAGCTGTTCTTGACACTACCTTCATTCATCCATTCATTGACATTACGTGTAAAACGTTTTACATCTGACACATGCCAAAGTAATAAATTCAAAATGACTTATTTTCTTTTGCACGGTTTTAAAAATTATTTTATTGTTCACTATTTGACTGCGGGATGCTTGACCTCGACAGAAGGTACATAGGTGTCGTTGCGGATGCATGCTGACGTTGCAATTATTATTTTTTTTATTAATAAATAATTGAAAACATCGTATTTGTTTTGAGTATTTTATGGGATATTTTATACTTTATTTGCGACACTGTAACAACTGTAATAACCACATAATTGTTGATTGCCCCCCCCCCTCCAGAAAAACTATTTTTTTTCTTTTTCATGACTGGGTGTTTGCTTGCCATTCTAGACCACAAAGTAACCTCAAATCAATTTAGATATGCATTTACGGAACTTCCTGTTGACAATTGTTTTTGTTTCTACTTAATCACAATTAAACCAGAAGATCCTTCAGAGGTCAACGTCCACAACGTTATCTCTCACCAGGTGACACTCATGAATCTGATGCAATTTTATTTTCTGAATTATATTTGAATGTAATATAATGTTTTTGCCCGTGCAGACACAAGTATCCAGCATGTTCCTGTCGCAAGATTCATAGCGATGCAAAACCCAAAGACCCGTTCACGCTCGCTCAGAAAGACTTGACGAGTTTATACGACGACATCAAAAAAGTAAATGACGCAAACGCGTTTAGGCCACTTGATTAGGTACCTCTGTTCACTCACATGCACCTTTTCCATCTTGTGCCAGGAGTTGTTTGTCTCCAAAGAAGAGCTCAAGTCTTTGTGTGATTACTACTTTGATGGGAAGGGCAAAGCTATTCGGCCAATGATCGTCATCCTGATGGCGCGCGCCCTCAACATCCACAGCAACCGAGCAGGGTAAAAATGAAAAAGATTAAACGTTCGGTTGGCGTGAGTAGTTTGTGACATGTTGTCGACCGTTGCGTCGTCCAGAGACTTACTCCCCGGCCAGCGCGCCGTGGCCATGATCTCAGAGATGATCCACACGGCCAGCCTGGTGCACGACGACGTCATCGACGGCTCGGACAAGCGGCGGGGAAAGAGGACGATCAACGACCTGTGGGGTGAAAGGAAGGTACGCGGGAACTTGCGCTCGCTCTGATCGCCGTCGATCTCGTGCCGTGTTTTTTGACAGTCTGTTGTCCCTGCAGGCCATTTTAGCGGGAGACTTCATTCTGTCTGCTGCCTCCATGGCCCTGGCTCGCATCGGCAACATCACCGTGGTCAAAGTGTTGGCGCAGGTCATTGAGGACCTCGTCAGAGGTAATAATAATAAATGCTTGGTAAAAGTTGACTTTGAACTACTAAAAGGCACAAATGTCCATTTGTATTCTATTCATTGTACAGAAAATGGTGGTTGAAATGTATTTTTTGTTTGGCACAGGCGAATTCATGCAGCTGGGCTCCAAAGAGAACGAGAGCGAGCGCTTCAAGCACTACTTGGACAAAACCTTCAAGAAGACAGCCAGCCTCATCGCCAACAGTTGCAAAGCAGTATGTACGTTCTGTCCGCACGACTCACATGAACATGGCGCCCCGCCCGCTCTCATCCGCTGCCACCTTTTCATTCTTCTTTTAATCTTCTCTCGCCACAGGTGTCCATTTTGGTCAATGCGGACCCTGACGTTCACGAAATTGCTTACCAGTACGGAAGGAATGTCGGCATCGCCTTTCAGGTGTCTCACATCAATGCCGGTCAACTTTTTTTTTTTTAATTCTTAAACTACCAGCAAATGGAGATATTGTATACTCAAGTGTTTTTCAAAAAAACCTGAATGAAATACTTGTGACGTCAAGAGGCGCATCATAGTTCCAGGAAATCGCAAAGTAGTCAGCTCTAATGACATTTGTGTGTTTGCGTGTAGCTGGTGGATGACGTGCTGGACTTCACGGCGGGCGCCAGCCAGCTGGGCAAACCGTCAGCTGCTGATCTCAAGTTGGGCTTGGCCACGGGTCCCGTTTTGTTTGCTTGTCAGCAGGTCAGCTTCTTTGCATAACACAACCCGTTTGAGCTTGTTTACTCGAGGGAAAAAACAAAAAAACTCCATCTTTCAATTTGTCAGTTTCCGGAGCTGCACGTCATGATCATGAGACGCTTCAACTCCAAAGGGGACGTCGACCGAGCCTGGCAGTACGTCGTCCAGGTAACACAAATGTGCCACAAATTTTTCATTGCTTCATTCAAGCATTCAATTCATTTATCTGTCTCTTTATTTACGGGAATCCTATTATAGTCCAAAAAACTATTTAGATTAACATAAAACGTGTTTGTTTGCTAAATTGATGAATCTGACATGTCCATTTTGTGTGAGCAGAGCGACGGCGTGCAGCAGACCAACTTCCTGGCGCGCCGTTACTGCCAGGAAGCCATCCGACACGTCAGCAGGCTGCGACCGTCGGCCGAGAGGGACGCCCTCATTGCGCTGACTCACACGGTGCTCGCCAGGAACAAGTAACGGGGTCAGCGAGCGTGACCCCGCTTTAACCCCGAACACGAGAATCGCCATCAATGACGCCTCTTTCTACCTCGACACGAAGAGCGAGTCGCATCGCGTTTGAAAGCCACGCACTCTGTATGGCAGTTTATTAGGTACCTTCATATCCAGTGACGTAAATACGCGAGTCACATTTTAAGGACGCCTCTATTAACGAGATACCTAACGAACTGGCGAGTGTGCAAAGCCCCACGCATGTACACGTGGCCACAATAGGTTTGGTGCTCACATTATACTTATTTTGTGACCGCAACTGAGTATTTTCTGTGCCCATACTTGAAAGTTTTCATTTGTGGGGATTGTGTTGGTTATTTAAACGCCGTGCATGGAATCAGTGAAGCACTGAGCAAAGTATGTCGCTACGTACTGTACTGTAAACGCAAGTGTGAGTACTGTGTTGTCATTCCTTCTCCACTTGAAATCTTACCGAGGGGTGACAACTGTCCGAGTGTAACAATCATTGCCTTAACATCTGCAACCACTGCTCAATAAACACTTTTAGTTATTTATTAATTTTTTTTATTGCAAAACATCCCGTGTGTGCGCATGTGCGTGTTCATGAATCATCACATGTGCTTGTTGTACATAGAACTGTTTATTATAAAAGGCTGTACATATTTTGTATTTTTTTTTTTAAATCAACATTTTATATACAAATGAAGGGCAGAGTTGACGAAGAGCCAGATTTTCTTTTTGGTTGCCTAAAGAAGCAAATATGAAAGAAAACATCTGATCTGAGAACTCGGAGCAAACACCTGAATGAAAATTTGGAGGACTCAAACGTTGATTTCGCTTTCAAGAGGTCATTTGACATTTTTTAAAATTTTTAACTTTTAGTCCATTAACATTAAGTTGATCAAGTAATGTTTGTTTACATGGTCGGAATCAGTTGTTAGCTTTTGGAGTGGCCATCCACCCGGTTGGACTTCTTTTTGCAAATCGGAGTGCACTTGAACAAGTTCTGATGAATCTTTTGACTTGTCTCTGATTGGTCCAAACAAACAGGAAGACGTGTAAGGATGAGTTACGGGATGTGTTTTTTTTTTTTTTTTTGCCAATTCTGTAGAGCATCGAGCAGCAGAAAACAGCTGAATGCAACTGACTGGGAAAATGACCCCGACCGAAACGGCGAAAAGACGACATGCTGCTGTGCAAACGGCATGCGTATTAAAACCGAAGGCGATGTTCGCTGAAGACGCGTTCAAGGCAACTGGGAGTTGACAAACGGAAGTCTCCCGACGGCACCCGTTGTGAACGGAACGCGTCTATTCAAAGACCCAAACTATCATTTCATGTATTGACCCGGTTATGCTCGATATCCTATTTCATCGCATTCGTGTATTTAGTAAAATACACGCACACAAAAAAAAAAGGCTGCCATTAAAATGTGGTGGCGTCATCGTCCTCTTTCCTTTTCCAATTTCATGTACATATTCTGCTTAGCAACTCTTCTAATTCTCATTTGTCGTCATACATGCAGCATGACCGTCGCAATTGCATTTGAGGATTTTTTTTTTTATAATATGCTTCAACTAATGCATGAACACACCAAGGGGCCCTGACATCTGTTTCAGTTCAGTGATTCAACAGGAAAACAAAAAAGACAATAATAAACTGAAGGTAATATTGCAAAGGTTGGCATGCTTATTTTTTTTTCTCGTCTCTCAGGGAGGAAGTGTTGAGTCGGACATGAACTCAATTTACAGCAGAGAGAATGCCGGGACTCGGGGACAAAAACAAAAATAATCATTGCTGAAACTTCTCTTTGAAGCAGTCTGCCAGATTTGCATCTCCTCAACTGTTGCTGTCGCTTGTCCACCCACCCAGAAAGTGAACGCCGGCCGCTATATTGCAGTTCATCGTTTGTGCAAACCATCCATTCGCGGACTTTTGAGCAACTGCTTTTTATGCTTGCGGCCTGTGAGTATTGTTGTATGTTGTTTGTTTGTGTTGCTGTGTGTGTGTGTTATGGTGCGCTCTACCGCGGGCGGCTTTGGAAATCGTCCCGCAATAAACGCGGGTTGACTGAAGACTAAATAGTTTTTTGTTTGCAAATTGTCATGTTGGCGTCCCGGTTCAGTCAGCATAGTGTATGATACTTTCCACGTAGTTTCCGGGGAAGAGGCCGGTGACGGCGCCGCTGACGCCCTCGTACCAGCCGTCGTCGTTCTTCTTGACCACGTAGATGATGGCGCCCTCCATGAAGGACAGCTCGTCGTCTTTGTCCTTGCTGTAGTCGTAGATGGCCACCACTGGCGAGGAGAGGCGCAAACTCATTTCAGCGCACTTTCGCTCCCTCAATCGACTTCAAAATCTGCATCCATTTTCCGAGCCGCATCATTTTGCAGAGGTTGCAAATACTTTTGCGAGTTTCACATGTTGCCTACGGCTGCTCCCGGTTTGGCGACGTCGCAGCGGTTTCAAGTTTAGAACGCCTGCAGCACCGATGGTAGTTTTTGTGACCTGGTGCGTGGCGCTTCACATTACATGCGAGCATTAAGCTAGCAGACGTTCATTAGGCAAAATGAAATGGTCGGCTTGAGCATTTTGGCGTTTGATTGCACAAAAAGCGGTGCACCTACCTTTCTCGATGTAGTTCTTCGGCGCCCAATGAGGGTCTCCGTCGGCATAGGGGTCGTTGTAGTGCACCACCGAGGCGTCCTCTTCCTCGTAGTCCACCGGGGGAGGGGGCGGCGGTGGGGGGGACTCGTCGAACATGGCCATGTCATCCGGGGGCGGCGGCGGGGGCGGAGTCGGGGTGTCGGAGACTGGAGGGCGAACAACACGGCGTCAGTGACACGGGGGGTCTTTGAGGTCAGCAGCACGACGACCCACATGCACAATTAACACATGCAAAGTTGAGGACAAAGAAACAAAAGTTTGTAAGCGGGACATGACAACTAATCATGCAGCTACCATGCAAGGGCAATAGTTGGTAACATTTTCTACGTCATTCAACTGAATAAGTCTTACCAAGATTTTATATTGTGCTCGAAAAGTTAAAAATTTTAGCAATAATAACTTTATTTTAACTTTGTGTATTCACAAATCCAGAGAATTTAGAAACTATCTTGCCTTGGTAAAAAAAAAAAACCCTTACCTTTTTGCTGACCAGTGTTTAGACTAAAGAAAAAAAATCTTTGATGGCAATGAGGACATAGGACAGGAGTGGGCAAACTTTTTGATTGGTGGGCCACAATGGGTTCTAAAATTTGACAGAGGGGCCGGACCAGGACCAGATGCATGGAGTGTTTTGGTCAACTCACCTCATGAGAGGAAAAAATACATTCAATTTTAAATAAAAATGAACAAAAGCATTACAACAAAATATGTCACACCACACCACAGTATTTAGAAAATAAAACATGAACAAGATTTATTCAATTAAGTTTTTTTCAAGTTCGGCGGGCCGGATTAAAACGTTTAACGGGCCGCATGTGGCGCCCGGACCGTAGTTTGCCCACGCCTGAAATAGGAGAACAGTGTTGCAGTCAATAAATTATGAGCGTGACCGTGGACCGAACCGTTTGGTTAAGTTAGTCACAAAGTTGCAAACAGTTCTGGAGTGAAACTTCATGAGACTTGTGACAGTGGCCAGAGAGAGCAATGCATGCTGGGAGCAGGGAACACAGACGATGATGATGATGATGATGATGATGGTGATGGGCAGGGGGGGTTGTAATCAATAATGGGCTTCACACTTACTGCTCTCCTGCATCCTGGCCACAAAGCCAGTCAGGGGGATCTGTGGCGTCAGCTGGGGCATGGGGGGAGGAGGAGGGGGGGCCACGCACACTGAAGGGCGGCACGCACGTGGACAAAAACAAAAAGAGAATGAAAAAGAGACAGAAATGAAAAAGAAAGAACATCAGTCACCCAAAGTGGTAAAGAAATGCAAAAGGACCCAAGCCACGCAAGAGTGCAAGTTTTGAGGAGTTTGCGTAAAAAATGTCAATGATATCTTGGTGTTGATCTTTGTTTTTTTTTTTTTTTGGGGGGGGGATAATGGCCCGACCTAAATTGTTCTGCGTGGGAATTCAGTAAGGCACGAGGCGGCGTACAAAATACTTGCCCGTCAAAACAATGTCATCTTTTTACTGCACCAATTTGTACGAGCTCAAGACTCAAGTCATAATTCGAGTAACTATTTGTCGCTAAAGTTCATCACTGCCTAACTGTGAGAGGGGCGGGGCTTACTTGAGTTGTGGTTGTAAGCGGGCGTGCCTCCGTTTAGGTGAGGCTGCTGTTGTAGAAGTTGCTGCTGCTGCTGTTGCAAGGAGAACTGCGAGGTGACGGACGGCGCCCGCCGGTAGGTGCCGGTAGCCGACACCATGGACACCGACGAGTTGGCGGGGTTGTGCCGCGAAATCTGTCGCGAGATGGTGCCGAACTGCGACATCGGGGCGGGGCCCAGGCCGGGACCGGGAGCCACCGCTGGCGGGGGGGATGGGGGGGCGGGGTGATTCCCGGGAAGCAAGCGGGAAGGTGAAAGAAGCAAAGGCAGAGACAGACACCCAAAACAGTTGACAATCTGATTAGAATCAGACACGACCAATCGAAAGCAAGTAGAGGAGGCGCTTAAATGACATTTCCCGAGAAAAAATAAATGTCCAGCGTGACCATTTGCAATTCAGTTCTAGCCAACACCAATAAAAAGACAAGTCTAAAAATAATTCAATAAAATATTCCTTGTCATTTGAAGCATTCTCAAAGACAATGAAAGAAAAATTGAGTGACGCGTTCGTTAGCCAACAGACAGAAAGTCGAGTCAACCGCCACCGCCACGATTGAGTCATGTGATTCGGTGGTCGGGCTCCATCCGGCTGGCCCGGCGATACCCCGAGCCATGCGTGACGACCAGGACGCTCGAGGGTCTCACCGAGGGGAGGGGGAGGTGGTGGCGCTGGTGGCGCTGGTGGACCGAGCCCAGCTGGAGGAAGAGGAGGAGGCGCGCCCGGGGGGGAAGTCATGAATGCTACTGTGGAAAGCGTTTTAAATATGTGAGGCAGCAAGAAACTTTCTAAAGTTGGCTTGTGTTGCGACTTGTGAGCGCGTATTCAAGTGTACCGCAGCGTCTTGCGCACAAAAGCTGCTTGCACTTTGCTGTTCTTCTTCGATGATGCGCTTCTTCTACGCTTGGCCTGTTCACAAGTTTTGCAAAGCAACCTTGACGACAATTTGACCACACCTAGCAACGCCAGCTAACCATGTGACTGCAACTGCTGATGTCACTCACTAGGACACGCCCACTGAAAATCAATTGTGTTGTGTGTGTTACTTTTGACTTAATTACACTTCTCATTTATGTTTTTATGTTGAGATTTTACAAAAAGGAATGCTAATCCAAGAGCATTTTCTTGAATTCAACTGAACACAATCCGCTACTTGGGATAGCAGTAACTGCGGCTCCGGGCCTCAATTCCTTTTTTTTTGCCTGCTTTGTGATGGACTGTCGCCATGGCAACGCCTCCCGCGCCGGCGAGGCCAACAAGCTGCCGCACAAACTCTCAAAGGGTCTCTGCAGGAATGTGATGAAATCTCCAACGTGCGACGCTGCGCTGCTTTCACGCAGCTTGGCACGGACGACAACATCCACAACGCGCGGCTCTCGCAACACAATGGCGCTCTGCATAATCCCCAGTGCCGGCGTAAACGGGCTTTATGCAACACTTCGTGATCGCACATCATATTAAGTGCGCGTGTGTTGCTTGGCATAATCACGGCGTTGACATTTCAAACACATGGCTTTGTCGCAAGCTAAAAAATAGGCAGCCTGAAATGTGACCTCTTCCATGATATTTTCCAATTTTGAGCATCTTTCTCGCAGTATTGACGATTGGATTAAGATACGACCTTTGCGTGTACTCGGGCTTTCGCCCACCTTCTCAAACTCTCATGTTTGACTAATTGGACAATAGTGCCAATATGTGCTCAGTGACTGACTGAAGGTGAGGCGTCAAAAGAACGCACATTAACTAACAACTGCAATATATGGATGATGTTTTTTTTTTGTTTTTTTAAAAAGTCAATAAAAGCTCACCTGATCCAGAGTTGGGAATGGACGGTGTCGGCACTGCGATGGGAATGCCGATGCCGCTGCTGCCGCTGTTCTCCCGGCTGCTGCTACCCCCGCTGCTGCCACTGACACACACACACACACACACACTCAAGTGACTGAACTGGGAGTCACTTCCACTTTTTTCTGTATTTTGGGGAGGATCTGGTGGTTACGCCCAACCAATGCAAAAGCAGATACAAATAAAAATCTGCCTGCTGTCCGAGTTTGAAATAGAAAATTCCATTAAAAAAAAAAAAGTGCATTCCATGAAAACATGAATTTTGTGTATTATTTCAATCCATGGAAACAGAGGACATGAAAGCGTCACTTGTGCGTTTGCACATCAAGTTTGACCCCGAGGTGGGTCTGCCTTCCTCCCGCTTTGAACTGACCCCCTCCCACCTCCCTGTCAACTAACATGCCCCCGAAACCCTTCAAGCACCTTCCATCCCAGTAAACCAGGCCCCCGCTCGCCCTCTCCCATTTCCTTACCCCCCCCCCCCTCCTGATCCATGTCAGCAGAGCCCCGGGGCGCTTGTGGGGCAAACAGCAAAGGGGGGAGGGGGGGGGACGATTTGCCCCCTGCAGGCTGCACAATAAAAATGCCAACCCTCTTTTTTTAAGGCCAGCCCGTTTACGAGCTTCTCATTTGTTGCAAAAAGAGCAAAAGAAACATAAAAACGCACAAGAATAATATATTAACGAGCATCCAAGCCTGCCACGTTCCTTCGCTAATGAGCTCTCCCTTCAAATGTTTGTCTCTCTGCGGAGGTGTGTGAGCAGCACTCTCGCAGCGCGGCGGGTTCGTGGCTCGCGTCTCTGCTCCACAGTTCCGAGGTTCACGGTTCAAAGCTAGGCTTCCTGTGAACTTTGCGTCTCATTCTCGTGTCTCTTTCACAAGTCAATTAAGACTCTAAATTGCTTGTTCATGCACTATGGGGCGAGTGATTGATCCAAAGTTTGTCTTCCGCATTCAGCCACATTTCTCTGAAACCGTCTTTTTGAGGCTAGCTGGTTTCAGAAAGCGGAAGAAAGTTTCTAGCGAACCTGTGCGTACGCTGCCTCTGATTGACCGAGGCCGTGCGTCCGGGGCTGTGCTGCACTCCATGCTGGTTGCCCAGGCGGGCCGGGCTGGTCATGTAGTCGTTGGGCACCGTTGGGGGTTTCACCGGCTCCAACGTTTTGTAGGAAGCGTTGCGCCTGCAGAAAAAAAAAAGAAGAGAGCGAGAGAACGGAATTCAGCGGTGGAGGCTGACGCCATCTAAAGCTGCAAGCGATGTGTTCAGGGGAGTGTCGTGAATGCGAGCGTTTCATGCAGCCGCTGCAAACGTTATGAAAGATGGAAGCAAGGACGCTTGGTCGGATGACGGGATTCTGTTGTGTGGTCCACGGTGACTAACGGAGTCTTACCCGAGCGTGCCGCGCCCCGACATGGGCGGGCTCGGTGGTTTCTGCGTCGGCGGGTTGGTCCGCGATAGTGTTCCCGCTCGGATTGACTGATTGTTTCCGTGCTGCTGTGGTTGGGAGGATGACAGAAAAAAAAAAAGAAAAAAAAAAAAAAGGACGTGTTCAGAGCCGGCTACTGGTGCTTTTCATGCAAAGTCTTCAGCTCGCAGCAAGCACGTCGTTTCAAGCTTACAAACCTGAGGGTCGTTTTCAACGAGGCTTCTGATGAAACGAGCGTGTCCAAAGAAGCAAGTCAGTATTACCTCCGCCAAGGAAGTTGTGTTTCGTCATGTTTTCGCCTTTGTTTTTATTGAGCAAGAAATCAAAATTCATGAATGATAACTAAACTCAACAAAGTATCGTTGCACTTGAACAAATGTAATATAAAAAGACATTTTGGAGGTTGTTTTTTTTTCAGCATTTAATAAATACGATATGTGGACTTTCAGGAGTAAATTGGTTTAGTTGCTTTTCACACTGCATGTCGTTTTCATTAGTACTCGCATCAACCACCTTTGCCAATATTTGAAGACGTGTGGTATGCTGAGGGAATGAAACTCGTTTGTTTCGCCTTGGCGGAGGTACTGCATGCCATCGTGGTTGTGTTGTACACAATTGTGTGCAGTGTCTGTGGAGATGGGGGGGGGGGGGGGACAACTACTTGGCATCTAAGGACGACAACAAGACACTACGTGACACATTGAAGGGATGTGAGGTCAAAAGGAGAACTGGGGGGGTCACATGTTGTCATCGAGAGGTTGACGAATGGCAAAGACAAGCACGACATGACAAGACTTGTCACGTGGGGTCGTATTTTCCATGTGAAAACGCATGACAGCAAAACGGGTCACGTGACAGCCGAAGACGACGACTTACCTTGGCTTTCATCCACTTAGTGTGGGCAAGTGGCAGAAAACAGGAGAGAGACAGAAAGAGGGCATGTCAAAACGGCCACAATGGAAGTCAAAGTAGGACAAAGCCAGCGAGAAAGGACTGAGTAAATATTGAGCATAGAGCGCGCGACCTTGGGCACCGCGCCCACGTGCGCTCGCATCGAGAAGCGTTCGCCGTCCAATGCTTCAGTAAATGTCACAGAGCAACATCAGAGCGTGTCCATGACGCAGGACGGGCGCACGGTCCAGTCGGCCATCAATAATGCAACATTCCCTGCCGCCTTTTGCGGCACACACCCGAGGAGGGTCTCGGTTTCTGTTAGCGTTTAGACCGAGCGTCGCCACAAACGCGCATTCACCATGTCACCTCACAAGGCGACCGTGGCGATGACCGACGTTGGCTCAGAGAGTCGATGTCACTCACGGCGCTGCTAAATTTGCATGGGGGCGGCCCACTGAATGCTGTCCGAAAAAAGTAATTCAGCCTGGTCTCATTGGGAGCCGTCGTGAGGTTGGCAAAGCGCCTTTTCCAACGAGAGGGAGCTGCCTCCAAATCTGATATGTAGGAAACCGCCAACCGCCGCCGCCGCATACATTTATTTCATGGGAACATCCTTTGACCAAGTTCCAAGTAACAACTTAGGACTGAGTTTTTGAAGACGTTTCAGCACCACCGACCCAATTGATATGTCAGCTGCATTGATTGTCCGACTGATGGCAAGCGGGAAAAGAGCCTGGAGCCATTCGGGTATGATGGCAACACGACCCACTGACCTCCACAGTCGGGCTAAATAGCAGCCGGGAAGTGAAAATGCCATCACTTTACTCGACTTGAAATCAAATTAAAGAAAAGAGGGGAAAAAAGTTTTCAGAGAGAAACCCAAAACGGAATTTGAGTGTCATTTCCCCCCCAAAAGACGTTTGCACACGGATAGCAGGATGATGTCATCTCTCTCTCTCTTTTTTTTTTTCTTCATCTCCAACCTCTCGAGCATGTAACCCGAGTCCTACCTAAACCGTATGCGGGTTGTTGTGGACATTTTCAGGCACCAAAGTCAATTTTGTGTGACTGGAAGCAGCAGCTTTTGTTTGATTTTGAGGCGCTCTCACCTTGACTCCGTGTCCGACGTCGTCCAGCACGGCGTAGTCGATGGGCTTCCTGATGTAGCGCACCGGGCGCTCCACGTTGGCCGGCGCGATGATCTTGTGGGTGCGCGCCGTGTTCTTGTTGGTGGTCAGGATGCCGATCTCCCGTCGGGCCACTTTCTCTTTGTGGATGTCCACCGTCTGCGGATGACATCATGACAAACTTGAGGGTTACCGAACACCATGTGACGAGCAGCGCCGAGAGTGACGCACTTAACACGCTTGATCTAAAAGCGCATCTCTGGACCGGAGACGAACTACCTTAGCAATGGGACCGATTTGGTTTCACTCCATCCCGGTCGCTGCGGATGACACGCTCTGTGCCACCGTTTCACGGGAGCGGCCGACTGTAAATGAGGTTTCTTTTGGAATAGCACACGCGTGATCCGCTATCCAAGAACACAGAGCCAGATTGTTACGGAACAAAATGTGGCACAGGCTCTTATTTCTTTCGAGCAGACAAAAGCCCAACCAAGAAGCGAACAAACATGTCGGACGGGAATACAAGGACAGAATGAGCAAAACCTCCGTTTTGTCGATCACGGCGAAGGCGGCCAGTCGACGACGTTTACTTTTCATTCATCTTGTGCGTTTTCCTCAACATCCAGCGACAGACTCGCTTGCTCCGGCTGTCACGAGACGCGCACGCGCACAAATGGCTCACGGCTCATGTTTGTTCTCAGAGGGGATTTTTCTGAGAGCGCGCAGCAGACAAAACAAGCCCAAATACATGAAGATGCCTTCGACGTCTTCCACAATGACTCAGACTCTGTAAAGCTGACGTTTACGATTTAAACGGAAGTAAAAGCGGCTCCCAACAGACTGCGACACAAACACAAAAGAAGCCAGAAAAAGACTCCAATTATTCCAAATAATAACAACTACTACTGTACAAACCAACACAGCTGCTCTGTCAAATCATTGTCGGAACCATCAGCCCGCTTAGCCTCGCCCTCCACCTTTGCAGCTTGTGAAAGTGGAGAGCGGGGCATTGAACCAAAACATTTCTCTACGTTCCCTTGAATATTTTGGGTTTTTTTTTTTTGGGCTAAAATGCTGATAACGATTGAACCAATCTTTAACCGTGCTTCATTTAGTTTCCCAGCCTGACCCAGAATGTTGCCATGGTAACAACAAAGTCCCATGACCTTGGTGTTGGCTTCAAAACTATTCACCGAGATAAGAGCAAATAAATGTGCTTTTTTTTTCTTCTTTCTTTTCGGTCTTTGCTTTACTCACTCACAAGCGTTCTCCTTCCATCGCACTCTTGCTCACGTCCAATTTCTTTTTTTTGCCTCCACTCGGATGAAAAACTGACTTTTTGACGTATCGCGCAACAATTCCTGGCACTATACGCACGGCTCGATCACAGCAAATAAGTCACAGTGAAAATTCGACTGGCGGGGCTTTTCGTTTGCGCCCTTCAATGCCTTCTGCGGCATCACTGCTGCAGAAAAGGAGAAGGTTCCGAGAGGTCTGAGCGACACCTTCGAGCTCGAGGGACTCAATTACAGCTCAAAGTCGGACTCCAACAGCAGTGGGTGGAGCGAGCACAAAGTGCGCACAGCCGCCCTTCTGCATTTGGCTCAATTTGTCATCATCAATCACTGAGAAAACTTTCCTTTCCCCCCCAACGTTGATTGGCTTTGCCCCACGTCGCAACCTTTTTCGTCGGCGAAATCAATAGGGAGCTGCTTTAACTAAAGTGCCGCACACCTTTGGCGGAGGATTAAACGCTCAAACTCGGATGGATTAGCCTGCCGAGAGGGCGCGCGCGTCCAACTTCTTCTCCACTGGGATTAATTTGCTTGACCTCGGGTGGTGCTGCGCTGTTTCAAGGAACGCCCTCGAGCGTGAGAGGACTGGCTCGCCTAAGTAACTTTGACAGCCTTACATCGAGCAGGTTCAGTTCAGCCGCCTCCGCGATTGCGAGCGAGCATCAAAGTTGCACTAATGCGCGGTGGCGTGTTTGCAAACATCGGGTGGTGTGATTGAGTGTCTCTGAAGACACGGCGGCGCGGTCATTCCAACACAACACACGGCCGGCGCGAGCGCGGGCGCAAGCGCAAGCGCGAGCTTCGCCCTGATGAAACGATAAAGCGAACCCTGTTCAATTGTGAAGCATCTTTTGAATTTTTAAAGGGGTCGTTTTAGGAAGCCGCAATTGGGTGCAGCAGCATGTTGCGCTTCGACATGTCAGGCGGCACTGAAACGCACAGGCGCAGATGCAGCGAGACGAGACTGAGGAGCAGAGTTGTGCGCTCTGTTCGTATGAGCAAAGAGTGAAGACGTGGCGCCGCGATTCAAAATAACAATTCAACAAGTGAAAGCAGAAGTGGCGACGGTGGGCGCACATGGATGGTCAATGCGTGTGTTTTTCGGACCTGAGAGATGTGGTTGATGGAGGATTCCATGCGCCGCAGCTGCGAGGCCTGGATGTCCAGCAGCTGCAGCACGTTGTTGGCTAAGGCATTGATCTGGTAGGCCACGCTGGCCAGGGATTGCGTGGTGTAGGCTTTGGTCTCCTCCAGAGCTTTCCGCTTGTCCTGGGCCTGCGGAGAACAAACCATGAATTCAAATGAGATCCCGGTCGGGATTGCTAGGATGAAATGTCATCGTTCACACAGAGAAATGACTTGAGCAGGGGTGGCCAAATTCGATACAGAGTTCCTCTGCTGACTTGGAAATTTTTCAAAAAGGTTTCATTGACTCCAAATGCCCCAAAGCACTTTTTTCTCCTATTGGACAAGGCTACGGCCGGATAAAACGAAGCTCCGCCCCTTCCTTCCTTGGCCCAAAGAAATCTTTTTTGATTTGACAAGACTTTGGCCTGAGCACAAAAACAGCGAGTCACGGAGAAGACAAACACGTGTTCTTTAAAGCCACCAAAGCAAAAAAAAAAACCAGGAGGGCCGTGCGACTGCGCTGGGGCTTGCCGGTGTTAGCGCGACCGTGACTTGTAAAAGCGTGAAGAAAGGCCCACGTGGCCATTCGTGTCGAGACGATACGGGAGCAAGGCGGTGAACGCGTGCGACATGCTCGTTCATCGTGCACGCCCGTTGATGGGTCGCTGCTCAGTGCGTTTGCAAAAGCGGCGGTTTGGAAGTGAAGAATTTGCACAACACTCAAACAGCTTAACTGTACGACAGTTCCGTTTTTTTTTAAAGAGCAAAAAGCAAATTGAGGCGGCGCAAGCACACGACTGCTAAATCCCACTCGTCGGTGCACAAGTGCTGGCCTACATTTCCGCTCAGACAATGTTTATTCTCTTCCAGCTCCACTTCTCAAATGGGTCAACGCCTTCTCAGTCGCACAGTAGACAGCGACACTTGTCATTGGCTGTCCTCAAATATGTTGCTCCAAAATAATCCCACATGTAAAATAAGACAAAGGAGAAAACCAAAGACGGGCCAAAATGAAGATAAAAAAAAAATCAAGTCTGGATTTTGAGCGTCTGCGCTTCCCGCCCTCGTTGCCCGTCGGCTTGTTCACGCGTCAAAGGGTGGCTGGCCGCTTAATCGTCACGCCAAGCAAACATGTTGTTCACTTGCGCAAACATCTGGAGCCGCTGAATTGAATGCTTGCAAAGTCGAGTTTTGCACTTTCATTTTGTTTCAGGATAGACAAAGACACCGCTGCTGTCGCCGCCTCATCTGGATTGAAAAGCAAAAAGAATCGAGGCGTGTATGCGTACGCCGTCGCTGGGAGCTGAGGCGGGCAGGGAGACAATCCGACGATACCACAAGAAGTTAAGTTTGTAGTGTGCGCAGAATCTCCGGCAGAGAGGAGGAAAAGTTTAGACTTCCTCTCATGAGACCCAAGCTGTCCAAGAATCTCCACCCAGATGCCGGGGCAGAAAGAGGAACCGGACCTCCTGACGCGGTGACATCACTCAGACGGCGGATAGAAACTTTTTGTCTCCACACTTGTGTGAGCTGAGGCCAGTCAATTCAAACGCATGCGGACATGTTGCAACGTCTGACGCCGCAGCAACGCAAGCCCACGTTCACACACTCGCCCGCCCGACGACAAGGAAAGCTCAGGAATGTCTGGAATCCAGCTTAAGTTGTTCTACTGCTGGGGTGCCGGGCACTACCGTCGCAAGAAAAGAAACATTCCCGACTAGAAGGCGTCATTTTAAACTCGCCAAATGTTGACACAAAGGGAATATGTTCAGGAAAAGGCTCGGAGGCCGAACGCGCCACCGCTGATTGCTGACGACCGTAATCTCGGCCGGACAGCTGTTGATCTCGGATTGATGTAACCGTCTGAAATCCGGAAGCTCATTAGGCACACCAATGACGCGCGATTACAACGCGCATGCGCATTCGCAGCGAGGCCTTTTGCCTCGCCGCATCGCATGGATGGACACAACAAATAAAACAAAGATCCATCCATCCATCCATTATCCGCCGCTTATCCGGGGTCGGTCGCTATAACAAGATAACAAATCTTTTTCTCTTGTTAAGAGACCTTGGGAAGAAATGTGTGAAAAATATTCGACAACGAAAGCGACATGAGCGAGCGGAAGACGTACACCTGGATGAAGAAACAACATGAAGGCAGATGGCGGCCAGAAGGGCCCCGTGACCTCAAAAGATTGCCGCCGCGCAATTAAAAACTCCGTCGGTGTGTCACAAAAGGAGAACTCGGCCTTGCCTCAAACTTATTAACCTTTGCCGAATGACTTTGGAATTGGATGGAAGCAAGACACGCGCGCGCGCAGTTTGTTGTTCGACAAGAAAGAACTCAATGGAAAAATTCACAAAAGGTGTTTGAACCCTAAAAATTCCCAAGGAAGTCTGGCTTTCCGTCTTGGGTAAGTCTTCGAGTCTCTCTGTGTTGCAACCTGCGGCTCAGTGGCCACTTCCTGTTTGAAGCGTAACACTGTATTGTCAGGCGTCGTCCAAAGTTCAACGGCATGATCAAGAGGACACTTCAAATACTAATTCAACTATTCCATGCCACTCGCGCTCACTTTTTGGGAGAAGGAGAATTTGCAACGGTGAAAATTCCGGGAATTTTGCAACCATAGTTCATCTTGTGATCGCCATGACGCATTCAAACTAAGATTCAACGCCTTTAAAAAAATAAAAATTAAAAAAAGTTGCTAAGCTCTTCAGTTTGTGAGGTGAAGTGCACTTTCCATAAAATCCTTGTGTTGGTCTATTTCAAGTCCACAAAGACACGCACACGCCGACACGCCTCAGCTTGAAGCGACTTGTCACTGCAACACTTTGCAACAGCGTGCGTTCCTCCTATTCCTCTTCTTCTACATTCTTGGGGTGACGCTGACAGAACTCAAATAAGACGACAAACAGCGAGCGTTAGGAGGACGCCGCAATGACGTACTCTTTGTCTTTGGCGCCCGACTTGTGTTTCCTCAGGAAGTGTCCTAATAATTGAGCGAGCGCAACCGCGTGTTAATCGCCTGCTTTTGTCCTTTCCTGTTTGTTCGCAATCAAGAAATTTAAAAAAAGAAAAAGAAAAATATGGGGTGGGGACTATGAGTGTGTTCGGGGTCACATCTGCATCTTTTTCTTTGGATTATTATAGCAAGGTTAAGAAAATAATGTGCAAATTATAGCAAGTTTGTCTTCAAAGACAACTAAACCAGTCCTGTTGCAGTTGATCCGATGCCCTGAGAATTAATTACACTAGATAAATAAGAATATTCACATGCATGGACTTCTTTCAGACCAATTCACCATCACTGAGGATATCATTAGTCATCTAAGCCTTTCACATCATTTGACCGAGGCAGAGCCACTCAGAAAACGGGGAAATGGCTGAGATGAGGATTTCATACAAGAAAATTGAGCCATCTTTCATAAATGGATTAAAACAAAAAAGAAATTTCCTGATGGAATAATTTTCACATACGACCTGTTGAGGTTTTGCAACATCACTTTTAAACATTATTTTGGGCAAATCATTTTTTTGTAACAAAAACAAAATAAAACAGCGTAGGACAGGTTATCCGCAAAGACGTCAAAGCGGACCTTAAGACACTTTTGGCCCATGGGAAGCTGTTCTCCGGGAGCTATTATTGGCATAAATGTTCCTCGCAGTGGTGCCTACATGCTGCCAAATCGTCCAGCAAGTAGACCTACGAAGAAAACTAAATTACAGGGAATCCTGGGGGGAGTGCAGCTGGAAAAGACACGCCCTCCGTGGCTGTTACTTTCTCACTCAACAAAGCTGTCACATTTTTTTTTTTTTAAACAAACCCCCAGTGTCACTCTTGCACCAAATGACCCTACAAGCAACACAGTGGATGGCAAATGAAGTCAAACAAAAGGACAGATGTGCAGCCAGCAGAGATGAAAGCTATCAAGAAGTTTGTTGCAAGATAAGAAAGGGGAGAAGAAAAAAATCAATACCAGCAAGCTTTATTGAGCTGCCTTTACATTCCTCAAGCCTGCGGATGAATTGTCTCTCCATGAAAAAGTTCATTCTACAGATTACCATGCACGTGTCTCATCATAAACGAGCTCATGGGTTGGAGATCATGCAACAACATCAACACTAGTGAGACATTGGAGTTTACTTATTGCCACTGAACGCTCCACCACAACAAACATTTCTGTGGTTCAGAAGAGGTGATTATAAAATGCTCCTTTGGCTATTACGGCGTCCATAAAGGGTTGTGCTGGCAGCACGGCGTGTAAATATGGAATTATACGATTTCTCTGGGAAGGCCTCTTCGTGAAATAAAAGCAAGTTTAACAGCTGAGACGCGTTCACTGACCGGCTGTAAAACAGGCCTCCGCGCGTCGGCAGTTTTTAACCGACACGGCGTGGTATTATTCAAAGGGGGAAAGTAGACACACCCTCCGTGTAAACACGTCAAAATATCGCCACCGCGGCTCATTACGAGGCGTTCCGTGAACAGCGCGTTAACTCGGGCCCGCCAGCCACTTTCTTTATCGACATTTCCGGTGGCAGGCAACCATCGGCTTTTTTTTCTCCACAAAAGGCAGCAAGAGTTAGCTCGGCTTTAGCTTACCTGCACATAATTGTTTTCACAGTAGTCCGCGACTCGGGTCAGGTTCTCGTAACTCTCGACGAGCGCTCTCTTGCCGGCCGGGATCTCCTCGTCGAGCAACATTTGTAGCTCTGCCATCTTTACATGTCTCCACCGAGCGCCGTCGTCCCTTCGCTGACTTCCCTTCGAGTGAAGCCGCCACCAGCTCAGCTTCAACCCGGGGAGCGGGAGCGGGAGGGGGCGGGAAAGAGCGGGAGGGGGCGGGAGGGGACGGCCCCTCCCTCGCCTGATATTTGTGGGCGACTTGCCCACTGGCTCCTAAAGAAGCATGTAGGGAATTGTAGTCTTTGCCATGGTCTCGTCGCCAAACCAGTAGCGACCTACTTTTTTCACAGCACGTTTGTAATATTCCTGTCTCAATAACATTTTCGTTCTATTGATCACGAGGGGTTCCCGACGACGTTTCTCAGCTGACGAGGGTGCTTGTCGTTACTACATGGAAGGAAACAACATTTCCCAGAGTGCACCTGGACTTGTTTGACGCTGCACTGTTCATGGCGTCTGGTCGAAGTCCTGGGGCTGCTCCCCTTCTGACACACAGTTAAGCTGTCACATTTTTTAACGGTAAGCGACGTTAGCTCGTCGAACCTCCTTTTAATGTTTTTGATTTTATACATTACATCCAGTAGGAACGGTGTTGCTAACGGTTTGTCCACGAATATTCGTCGTGTGTTGCCGCGTTCGCATGCAGCGCAAGCGTGTTTCAGTGTTAAGTGGTGCTTTGATTGTTTCGAGGAAAACATGACGACTTCAAAGCAACATTGTTTTGTTTTTCTTTGGGCTGCAGTTGCAGCTGCTTGTCACGATGGAAGTGGCCCAGTCGCTCGGTGCGGACGAGCAGACGCCTTTGACCCAGTTGAGGTTCGACGCCGCCGTGAAAGTCATCAAGAGTTTGCCTCCGGATGGTGAGTCGAACTGGACGGGACCCAGTCCAACCAGTTGACTTGAGGGGAAAGAATCGGCAGGTGACGACGACGCCACGGCTTTGCATTGCACTGGATTTAAAAAGGCCTAATCCACTTTGCATCGCAGACTTTGGCAACCACTGAGAGTCTACATTGTAGAATAGAAATAGAATAGAAATAGAAATCCCTTTATTGTCATTGTACTCAAGTGTGCAACGAGATTAGAGGGCTCCCCTCTCCAGTGCAATACAACAATAATACAGACAAATATATAAATTCGATAAATAAAGAAGACAGTGCAATGGAATTCAGTACTGAATAGGGCATATAGAAACACATCACAATGCTGTTTTGCGAGGTTAGGGTGGTCTCGTGTGTGTGTGAGAGTTCAGTAAGGAGATGGCTCTCGGAAAGAAACTGTTTCTCAGTCTATTGGTCCTTGATTTGATGCATCTGTAGCGCCTGCCAGAGGGCAACAGGTCGAACAGGTGTGAGTTTGGGTGGGTATTGTCAGTACAGTTGATCTAAATATTCAGAAAATTCAATCTCAAGTGTCCACAGTCTTAAACAATTGACATCAACCCTGAATAATAATAAAATCTCCACCAACATAATCATATTCTCCATAAAATGTGTTCATACTTTGTTGTTTGAAGCGGTTTTACATGAGAGAGGATTACAACAAAGTCACCTTTCATCTGTGCCGATCACGTTCACTCGATAACATGCATCACTCACGTTTGCTACAAACTTAAATTTGAAAGTCATCAAGCAACTATACCGTCTTTTGGCGAGTAACATACGTACAGAATGAATGACTCAATTTTCTAGTCCCATTTTGATCCGTTTCACTTTCAAGCACCAACTCTCATTCCTCGCCACATCTCACTCGCACCTCCAGGCACCATGTTGACGCTCTTCATCCTCATCCTTTCCGGCTGGCCATCCAGCCAACCGTGTCAGCGTGAACCATCGTACGTCTTATTAAAATCCACTTCTTTAAGTGTTCCGGTCCTGTTCCCATGCTTGCTTCCAGAACCGGGAAGGGTTGATCCGCAAATTAATCAAGATGTTTTAATATTTAGGCCGACGGCTTTCCAATTTGTATTCATTGACTATGTTGCAATATATGAATGTTTATTGACATAGTTCCCCCCCCCCCCCAGGTTCTTTTCAGCCGTCTAACGACATGATGCTCAAGTTCTACAGTTACTACAAGCAAGCCACCGTGGGCAAGTGCAACATCGCCCGGCCCGGATTCTGGGACGCCGTCGGCAAAGCCAAATGGTAGGACAGCAATATTCGGTCGTCACTTTATTTGGCATGTGTAAGCCGACGGTAGCATAAGACAAAAGCTCAAAGAAAAAGTCCCAAAAATGGTTTTCTGCTGCCGTTACATTGACGGTGCACGTTTGCGTAAATCTCAGCGACTGCATCAGGCTTTGGCTTGTGTGCGTTGCGCAACACGTTGCTCTCTGCCCTCACCGGGCTTGCCGAGCTGTGGACTCGAGGCCTCGATTCTGCCCCACACGCGCATTGTTGGAGTTGCAAAGACCACTTGAAAATATCCCTCTTACACACAGCTTCTCTTGACATTGTCGGGGAAGTACCGCAAAGCTGTCAGGAAATTGTCACAATTATTTTGGGCGTGCGGGCGGCCGCAAGGAACAGGCTGACCTCTAATGAAAATAAACACGGCCCGTCCATGTGAACGCTCGCCTTGTCGGCGCTTATACAAGAATGATGCGAGGACTGCTTTGATTTTGTGTCTTTTGACGAATGAAGGAACGCGTGGAACGCTCTGGGTGAGATGACTAAAGAGGAAGCCATGGCAGCCTACGTTGAAGAAATGAAGCTGGTACCTTTTCTTCCTCAAAGTGTCTTTTTCTGACGAGATGAACGTCAGCCAATTTCTGCGTGTAGATTCTGGAGGGGATGCCCGTGACCGGCGAGGTGGAGGAACTTCTGCGGATCTTGGGACCTTTCTACGAAGTGGTGGATGAGAAGAAAAAGATCACGCAGATATCGGACCTCAGCACAGGTTGGGCTTCTCCACGTCAAACAAAGTCAGTTTACCCGACGGGATGCGTTGCGAGCTCGCGTCCTTCAAGCACTTTTGTCACTTCTCGTTGAAGTTTGCTGTCAAACAAACGCATGAAACAAAAGGCAATATATTTAAAGTCTGCTAGCTTCATGCCACGATTGTAGACGGCGTGCGAGTGATACTGACTGAATTGCAATCTTTCCATGTCCTTGTGTCCGTCCTGAATTTTTGTTTTCATGCAATTTGTCTCCTGTCCCCCACGCGCTCAGCCCGTTTGACACGGTTTGCTCGGCAGCTGGAAGGCAAGTACGCGCGGCGGTGGTCTTTTTAGCCCAATAGCTGTTAGCGCCCGTTAGCCGCAAGCAGCAGGTAGCGGCGCAGACTTTCTCGCTTGCGGTGTTTTGTGCTCTTGTTGCTTCCCGTACACGCGGTGAAACCTCTGAGATCAGACAGCACCTCACCTTTAGACGGCGTCGTCATGTCATTTGACGGGCAAAAACGTCACACTTGCTTTACTTGGCGCAATTATAGAAATGTATTTTATTGTCTATCAACAGAACATTTATTGAGATAAATGCGTCAAGAAATAGACAATTAAAAAAAACAACATCAAAATTATCGCAACAAACAGGAATAATGTGAATGCTTGTTGGGCTCGATTAAAAGCAAAAAAAAAAAAAATAACGCATGCCATCTTTTCTGTGTCACATTTGAGGCATTTCTTCGAGGTTCCACTGCGAAATTGTTCTGGAGACGCAAAGTGTTTGAGCGTTATTAGTTGCTGGTTTGTCGCGCGCTCGGCAGGCTTCGGCACGACTCTGAGCGGCATGTCGTCGTCAAAGAACATGGCCAAGAGCCTCGTCAGGACCATGGCAACGAACGGAACGCCGGAGACTCGGCCCGCCAAGCCTGCGCCGACGGACAACATGGAAACATCCGAGGAAGACGAGGACGAGGTCAAAAAAGGTGATTCGGTTCCAGCTACCTGAGAAATGTCGCTTTAGTCTGGAGCCGATCGGGTTTATTTGCAGCCTCGCAGCCAAAGAAGAAACTGTCGTCGAGAGCGCCGCCGAAAGCTCAAAATGGCAAGATGGCCAACGGCGTGCCACGTCTGACAAACGGCGACCGCTCGCTCGCGCCTCAGGACGTGCCGGACGCTCAGCCTCAGCTCAACGGCCACCACGCCGGTAAGGAAGCTTCCAAAAGAAAAGTTTCACGTCTACGGTTCAAGTTTTGCTCATTTCGTTGACTTTTAGTTGTTGTGTGCATTCCGTCGTCTCTTTGTTGACGTTGTTCAATCTAAATGCGCTGCCAAATCTCTCATCTAAATTCGAATGTTGACGTTGGAGTGATGCGTCGTGATTGAGAGACAAGCTTTGTAGGTTGGGGTGGAGCCAAGTTTAGCCTGGGTCGCTAGTGGAAATCACGGAGAACCATCAAGAATATGCAGTTGGGTGCATTTTTCTCGAGTAGTTTTGGTTGGACAGAAAAGTTTGCCGACGCTCGCGTGCGACAGCCGCTTCATTTTTTTTAAAGCGGAATGGTGACGTTTCGACATCCTTCCTGGCTGATTATTCGACTTTTAATGACGCGTGGCAGACTGTGACCTTTTTGTGTTGACCTTCCAGACACCAGCGACGATGTGATCGGCCCCACCCAGCTTGCCAGCGACTCGGACGGCGAAGTCTATTGTGACTCGGTGGACCAGTTTGGCCACGACGAGGCAAGAAAGCGCAACTGCTGTGCATCGTTTCCTCAAAGAGCGCCTCGGCGGAGTTATCAACTCTACTGTTGACGAGGCCACGAAAGCGTTAAGTTTCTTGCCAAAAAATAAATGCTAATTGGGGACAAAAAAACGAATGGTTTTAAAACGGAGGGCCACGTTTGATGTTACATTATCAGTGGTCCTGTAATATTTGTTGCATTTATTTAGCTTTACATTTAATTTTTTTTTATTAAAAAATTGGGGCGTGCCTAATCTGCAAATGAGCTCATTTGGCACAAAAGTTCACCCCCTCGCCACCCCTGATGAATGGACATTTTTTGGGATTAATTGCACTCTGATTTCTGTTTGAGTGGAGAGCACTGTTTGAGGAAATACTCGCCATGTCCAACCATGACATAACACTCGCTTATTCATAAAAGAGCACTGAACAGACTCGCTCACTGGAAGACCTGGATGAGGAGGAGGAGGAGGCGGAGGAGCGCGAGGACGCCCAGGGAGTGCCGCAGGGCGTCAGATGTGGCGGTGAGGACAGCGACGTCGGCGGGAGCGTGACGCAGCGGTCCAGGCTCAACGTGGAAATGCCAAACTCCGCCGTCGGAGGTGGCAGAGGTAAAACAACCGTGGGCCATTTTCCAAGCGTGACGCCATGACTTTTTTCCCCGTGATGAAAAAGCTGAAGAGATCACGACGTATCTCCTGTCACGCCTGTACGGGTGCTTTACCGAAGCACCAATGATTGTCACGTCTTAGTGATACTCACTTTCTCGGCTCTGCTACGTGTCCTAAAAACCGCACGGTATATTACTGCTCTTAAGGATCCGCTGTGGCTGAAAATGAAAAATATGGACACCATATGTTGGCAGTTTTTAACATGACTGCTTTCCCCCCAAAAAATGCACCTTATCTTTTTTTTTTTCCTCAAGGCTCCAGGTCGCACGGCCGCGCCCTCGGGGCTGTGAAGCCCACCCACGGTAGCGGCGGAGACGACAATGGCGGCGGCGGTGAGCGGCGTGCCGGAGCGGGAACCCCCGCGAACAGCCTGAATGAGCAGATCGTGGCGGCGCTGGCCCAACTGCAGGAGGACATGCGAAGCGTCCTGGAAAGGCTGCACACGCTGGAGGCCCTCACCGCCACGCAGGTCAGCCATTTTGACAGAACGCAATAGTTTTTGGAGAGTCTCGAAAGCGAGCCGAAATGCTCTAAAACAACTGACAATTTAGCAAACTGCTTTGAAAACGTCCTTTTCTTTCCAGGCCAGGTCAGCGGCGGCAATGTCTCCCGTTCATCCGTCCACGCCAGTCAACAAGAACAGTTTGGTAAAAAGACACGCGCACACAAATCGCAAGTGTGAGTGACGTTGTCGTGGTTTAGCAATGATCGAGACCTTTTTTTTTTTTTTGGTTTGATTTTGTAGAGCCCATCATGGTGGCCTTTTGACATTTCTCCCAGCAGTCTGGCCTGTGCTGTGGTGTGGCCTTTTGTGGCGCACTGGCTCGTCAGCCTCTACATGCAGAGGAGGAGAAGGTACTGTGCTGCTCCTTCATCATCATCATCATCACATTTCTAACCACCTGGAAAATAGTCAACTGGTGCTGATGATGTCACTCTTTAAGTTGGAAAATAAATGTATTTTTGTATATTGCTGACACCAAAATACTCCTACCATGTCATTTCTTCTCCCCTTCCATATCATGTGAAACGGCGTGGATTGGCTAGCAGAGATTAGCTAATGTGTGATAGTCATGCTAAACCAAGTACACATTAGAATTAGAATTAGAAATCCCTTTATTGTCATTGTACTCAAGTGTGCAACGAGATTAGAGGGCTCCCCTCTCCAGTGCAATACAACAATAATACAGACAAACATCCACCAATACTGACAGGCAAATATTTTCTCTTTGTTTTTCTCCTCCTGAAGACGACTGAACTGAAACAAACGAAGGCGGCCGTGAAGACGAGTCCCGGCCGCTGACTTTTCGGCAGGGTTTCTTAAACCGCTTTCCACGTTTGCTTTTGCACTAAAGAACAAGAAAGACGTCTTGTGAGGAAACGTGCATACTAAAGAATGTGATGATGCAAGACATTGGATGTTGTGAAGGCGGTTTCCATAGCAACTAGGGCTTACGCTGCACAAACGGGCCAGGTACTGTTTTGAACTTGATGTGATTTTAATCTTTCACGTTAGTCGCCCGGAGCAATGCTGCTAAAACTAAAGATGTTGTAACAATTTAGTCATGTAGGAAGATGCATAAATACTGTACTGTGTGACTTTCTTTGTAATTCTGCCGTTGATTGGGTTGCACAAAATATTTCCAGTAAATTTCCATGGGAGTTTAAACAGGAATTTTGAAATATTCCAAGTAGGAGCAATTTCGTGGGAAATGAGGGCAATTCATTTGAAGGGTATCGTATTCACAGATAAAGCAGCCATTTGTTTTTTTATTCATGGGGGGGGGGGGAGTTAAATTTGACTCATCACTTGGACTAAAAAGCAGCCACCGCATTCCCAAATGTGCTGTCAATTCCCAGCGGAAGTTTCCAACTTTGAAAACGTTGCCACCCTAAATGTTAAGTGAACATTTCTTGCTTCTAGCAGCTAAACAAGCGTGCGGCTTTTCGGTTGATCCTGGTGGTCTCCACATAGAAGTGCCTCGATCCACATCAGTAGGTGCACACGTCGTAGCAAATGGACCAAATCAGAAGAATTCAGTACATCATTGGAGCCGGTCACATCTCATTTGCCCGCATCGCTATCAGTCTTTTTTTTTTTGTCTGTGCGTGCTAATATCAGTGACAGCTATTAAAGTTGCAGATTCAAATGCAATATTTGAATGGCATTATGTAATCAAAAAGTATATTTACCAAGATTTGCGTGAGCAAACGCTAATCTTTCAAAGAGCCATTTCTGTTTCAAGAACATACAAATCTCGATTAAGTGATAGTTTCTACTGAAAATGTATGACGGTGTTTGTTTGCATGTCATAATCCAAGCCTCAAATAAAAGTTTCGTAATGCACAATTCACATGGCTATTTTTTTTCTTTGCAGGACACACTTTTGTTCAAACACTTTATTTGCTTTTGTCCTTCAAGGGAAACAAACATAAAAGCAGCACGTTTGTGTTTGGAAGCAGCATTTACAAGAACACTTGGAGACGTCAAATACAGAGTCATTGACTCCATTATTAGCGTTTGCGAGCCGCCGACAGGATGTGCCACAGAAAAACAAAAACAATACTTGTTGGAAGAGACAAACAGAAAGTAGTTATTGCACATAAAAGTATTTTTTGGGCGACACGTTACTGCAGTTCTGACGACGTCCCTAATAACTGAAGGCGGACACGGCGATGTCCTGCGCGGTGTTCCTGGCCTCAAAGTAGGACGTGTCCGTCTCGTCCTCCGGCTGCGGAATGAACGGCATGGGCTGCGTGTGAAGGTTCTCCCAGTCGCAGCCCTCAAACAGCGGGTGGCGCTTCAGCTCTGTTGGCAGGAGAGGAGGACAAATCCAAATGAAAATCCTCAACTTTCTCCCAACACGGCTCCTGTCGAAACAAAGCTCTTCAATTCACGTCATAGATCGCTCGGAATAGAATAAGCAACCAAAGGTGGTTTGGACCTTTGAGTCCCGCCCGCTGGGTCTTATCCATTGTCAGGAGGATTTCAACGGTGTTCCTGGCATTGTCTGACAGCTCCTCGTCTCCTTCAGGCCAGGGGATGTCTAAAAAATAAATAAACATTTTTACTGGGATTTGATTTGAACAGGTGGTTAAAAAAATAATAGGAGCCACCTCTGTTGAGAATATTCTGGAAGACCAGTTGCGGCGTCTCGTCGTTGAAAGGCGGCACGCCGGTGAGGAACTCGAACAGACACACTCCCAGTGCCCACCAGTCCACCATGCAGTCTAAAGACAAAAAAGAAAATCAATCCAAAAAGTCCTCGTGTGACTTTTTGTTTCTCTCCACCGCAACCTTAAGCCCAGCAGCGAATGGCGAGATTTCAAACAGGAAGTTGTCAGAGCAATGTGGCCAATGAGCTACGAGTGTCACAGCATCATCAGCAGGTTCCAATCGAGAGACCGGCAGACTCACAGAAAGGCACGCAAGTGGACGGCCTTGGAAATCCTCAAGGATCAAACACCCGTTGTGAATTTTGCAGCAAGTAAAGAAAAAGGAAGTTTCACAGGAAAGCATTTTAGGCTCATCTTGAAATGTCACCTGGCGCTAACAAACAGCAATGACAAAAAATAACAACAATGAGGGGAGGGGATTGCGACATTGAACTTGTTGTGGAATCAACAATAGAATCCAAAATCTCAGCTTTGTTGTGTTTAGGGGAGAGAACTGCCACCCAAAGTCATTCGTCACCTGACTCTTTTTTAATTAAAATAGCAAAAAAACCAAAAAAAAAAGACGTTTAACGGCTGACAGTCACACAATAGTCAAATGCAATTGCTTTTAAAATCCAAAAGATAGATGTTCTTTTCCATCAGCAGCTAAATGTCCCACTTTGAATTACGCAGCCCCCACTTGCAACTTGACGGCTGTTTTGCGTGAGCTCCATGTTAGAAGATCGAAACGGCCCAGTCCAGCCCGCCCAAGCCGAGCCATAAATCAAAGGGCAGAATTAGACAAAGTGTGTTAGCAGGCTGAGTGGTCATGTTGGCGCATGCGGGCACACTTGGGCACAAACATGATTTTCCTTGATCACTTACCACATCGATGCCTCCCTGAAACTCACAGAAAAAATTCTGTGAGATCACTGAAAGCAGCAGGACAACATTACAAGTACGGTGAACCCCCCCTGCGATATCGCACATTGTGTGTGTGTGTGTGTGTGGGTGTTAAAGGAGCAGTTGATATACAGAATTAGTACAATCATCGATGCTAATTGCATTATTTTGTAACATCGTAATTGATCAAAAAGAAAAACAGGAATGAAGTAGCTGAATAAAAACATCCAGAAAGTAAACCGTTTTCCCTTCAGTATAATGGAGCTTCTTTGATTATGCGCACTTTGGCCACCTGAGGGCAGTATAATACGGACGTCCAGAGACTCCTCTGGAATCAGCGCAACTAAGAAGAGGTCAGAGAAAATATGGCACCATTTCAAAGAAAGCTGCATTCGCTCTTACCGTGAGGCGTCCGCAAAAGCAGCTCTGGGGCCAAATAGTCCGGGGTCCCCAAAATGGCCGCACCCTCGGCGGGCAACGCCCCCCGTCGCACACTCTTGGGAGTCCGGAAGGGAGTGTGCGAGGTGGACACGGTCTGAGGCGTCTACAAGGAAATGCCATCCAAAATTAAGTAAGAAAGTCGAGTTCCAGCGGCGGAAACACCAAAGCGCACGCGCCCACCTGGTAGAGCGAGCTGCCAGAGCTGATTTTCCTCTGAACGGGAGTGGCGAGGGAGATGGCGGGCGAGGACGCGTCCCAGGCGCTGGAGCCGGCGCTGAGCCGCGACATATTGGAGCGGTTGATGGAGCTGCAGTAGCTTCGGAACGCCACCGCGTTCTTGGGCCGCAGGAAGGAGCCCGCCGCTCCTGCGGCGCGGGGCGACGACAACGAGGAGTGGCCGCCGCCGCCGCCGCATCCGCGGGGCGACACGGCGCCTTTCTCGGGAGAAGGCGAGGCGCTACTTTCGGCAGGTCCGACTGGGTCGGGTGGGGCGTGGCCGTCGATGGTCAGCGACGTCTCCGGTGCCGAGATGTCGGAGTCCGGACTCGAGCTCCGGCGAACCCTGCTGCTACAAAGAGATCAACATGTTTTGGTGCCATCATGGCATGACTTGGAGGCAATGATAAAGCTTTTGGCGGCGGTGCCAATTTCTTCTTTTAACGATGGCTAACAACGCAAGTGGATGTTTGTTAAAAGGCATCGTTACCCGCCCGGCGGCGACGTGAAGCTGCACTCCAATAACTTGAAGTGCTCAACGCGCTCCTCCTCCAGTGCCGATTGTCCCATTTCGGAAAAGAGGCTCTTGGCCACGGTGACCGGACTGGGGCGCTGGCGGGCGAGGGCGCCGTTCTCGCCGGAGATGGCGATCCCCACGCCGGAGAAGGCTCCGGTCAGGCCGGTGTGATCGGCGGAGGTCTCGCCGGGGACGCGGTCGCATAGTTTGTGGCGCTCGACGCTCCTTTTGGCGAGGCTCTCCACAGCCTCCGAGCTCACCTGCACATCCGAAAAGGGCCGCTTGGCAGTCGGTGGGATGTCGCGCAGCACCGGGGCGGTCCCAGGACAAGTTTCCGGCTGGCCGCTCGCGTGCGACTTCACGGGGAACTCCAAATGTCCTCTTGCCTTCCGTTTGGTCGGCTCATTTTCCTTCTGAAGAGCGCAGGAAAGGCAAGGTCAGGCAACTCACAGTTCCAACACAACTTTGAAAGCAAAGTAGAGAAATAAAAAGAAGTTCACTAAAAGGACGGGATTTTTGGGGGAATCAAATATTACAGAAATGCTTTCAAAGACCTCGATCGTCGCTACGGCAGGGGGCAGCATCGTTTTTAACCCGAATTTAAATATCGGGGGCTCCACTAATTGAGCCCAGTCCGCTGACCTCAGAACCCTACGGGGTTCATATTTCATGAGCATTTGTGAAATGTCTTCGGAACGTCCGCCATTCAACCATATCACATGATTGAAACGATTCTGATCACGTGATCGGACCTCCTCGAACTCCCACAGGGGACTGATGCCTCCGTCCGTGTCGGTGGTGCTGCTTGCGCTCATGGTCTCGAAGCGCTTCCTGGTTTTCATCAGCGTGGGCGTCAGATTGAGCGGACTGAACATGAAGCTTTGCCGCCCTGCGGACACAGTGAAACATACGGGACAAATTTCTTGACAGCAAACGGCAACCAATCAACACGTTATTTTGATCCATTTGGTACGCTTCCATCCGTTATTTGAGCCGCTTATCCTCACGAGAGGCGCGGGCATGTTTACATTTTTTAAATACTGGATTTTTTTCCCCCGCCAAATACGGAAACCAGCAGCCGCCACATTGAGACCAGCACCTTTCTTCCAGGCGGGGTGCGCCGGAGAGCTCATGGTCTCCTTTGACGTCGCAGAGGGGGAGTCCAGCGAGTTATCGGTCCGCATCATTTTGCCGCAGGAGACGGCCGAGGTGCTGAAGTGGCGTTTATTTTCTGCCATCGGGGTGTTCTGCGCTTGAAGGAGTGACAAGTCAACGAGCAGACAAACGGGACCAGCACACGAAATTAAGGAGGGAATTCACTCACAAATCCAATTGAGCTGATCAAGGACATGACTTGGCCCGGCGTGCGGGAATAATTTGTGGGTTTATGCATGGATGGTGTGTTCAAGATATCCGTAAGTTTCAGTTCTACAAAAAATAAAATTGAATAATGAAAAAAAATAAATCAACAGTAAAGCCATATTTTTAAAGGGGATATGTTATGGAATATGGACTTTTTAGTTGCTTGAGTGAGCGTCGTCTTCTCCTAAAAGTGACGCGACCTCATAATGTCCCATTTCTTGACAGGCAACCAAGAAATGCTCCCTTTTTTTTTTTATCTGGTTTCCTTGTAGTTGTAGTTTTTTGCTGCACAAGCAAATGTCAACTTCCTATATGTCCCCTTTAAATAGTTTTTCTTTTCATTTCTGTAAATGTGTTGGGACTTACCTCTGCCGAGCTTCACCTTGGACAGCCCAAAGTCCGTTAACTTAATGTGACCCTCATTGGAAATGAGCATGTTATCTGGCTTTAGGTCCCTAAAGATGCAAAAAGGGACACAATGCAGTTAATGTATGCACACATACCATCCTATACTTGATAAAGCGCCTCACACTCCCCTTCTACCTGTGGATAATGCCATGGCGGTGGAGATAGTCCAAAGCGAGGGCAACCTCTGAGATGTATTTGACGGCCATGTCCTGGTCAAAATAGCCACAAATGTGAAGGAGAGACTTCACATCACCTCCAATGAGGTACTCCATCACCTTCAATAGAAAACGAGGGAGTCTGACGTCACAGAAAGCTCGATTGCGTGATTGCGGTTTGCGTGATCGGTGCGTTACCAGGTAGATTTTGGTGGCTGTCTGGAGAGAATAAAAGAGGTGAACCACGAAGGGGCTTTTGCTCAAAGCCAGTGCATCTCTTTCTGCCTTCATTTGGCCCGTCATGTTTTTATCGACCATGTCCGCTTTTTTCATGGCCTACAAGCAGTCAATTGCAACCTTGTACCGAAACTGTTTTGATATAATATAAGCAAATATCCACTCACCTTAATTGCATATAATCGGGAGTTGCATGTCTTCCGTGCAAGATAAACTTTGCCAAAAGCACCGCGGCTGATCGGTTTCAAACTGACAAAATCTTCAATCTTCGGCAGTTTTATAGACCCCGTAACTCTACAACTGGGAGTCAATTTGCGCTTTTCCTCCGTGTCCATCTTATTAGTTTTTTTACCTACGCGCGATCGTGTCTATAATAGCCACCAACTAGCGTAAAACAAACACTTGCATACTGGAGCAACAGTTGAAGTTTGTTTTGAAATTTGAATTCGGCAGCGTTCTCTCGAGGTCCTCTGTCCTCTATTGAGGTAGACGTTGAGGTGCCTGTTCATAAAGTATGCGAGAATTTGTTGTGTTGTCGATTATCACCGTAATAGTCCCATTATTGAGACCAGTTAACTTTTTTGTTTAAAATATCAAATTACATGCAGTAGCATGTTTATCATAAAAAAAACGACGATAACCCTTTCACCAAGCAAATAGATGTAGCAAGAATTTTCCCTGTGACAGGCACAAAATATACAGTCTACCTTTGTCTTAAAAATAAGTACATTTTGTATTCCTTTAGCCCAGCGGATGTCAGAGAACATCTAATACCTCAATTACGATTCAATATATGATATTGAGAATAATTATGTTAAAAATCAGAGATCAAAGAAGGATGCCTTTGTTGCCTAGTTGCTTTCAAACCCGTCAGAATGGGATTTTTTTTGTCAATTTCATTTTAATATTAATTTAACAGAATTTTATTTTACACTATGAACTCTTCGGCGAGAATAAAGTATGAGATAATTTTTTTAATGTCATCATCCAATGGTCAGGTTCAAGTGACGTAATTTTGTAGTCATTTTCATCATCGCCGGATGCCGAAGAGGTTATCCGTTTGGCGTTGTTATCTAAAAGCAGTCGAAGGTTGTTGTGTCACAAGAAAAACAGGGCACCGACTCAGGATTACACATTCCTTCAAAAGCACACGGAGGGTCTCTCCTCGTCCATTTACGTTCCACATTTGTGTTTTCGTTCAGCCAGAATGTTTTCCCTGTCGTCGTTTCAGCCACAGCAGGTAGGCGAAATGCTACGTTTTAAGCTAGCAGCTAGTTAGCTCATCTCGATCAACATTACTTTAATGTCGTGTAAATATAATTTTGGTCGGTGGTAACGGGCTATTTGCTGGTTTAATAACTTTACAGTTGTGCGTGTGCGTGCGTTAGGGCTGTTTTTCTTCTCACTATTACTGCGGGTTTGGCTAATATTTTCATTAGCATGTGCGTGACTGTGTCACGGTCGGCCCTTGCTGACGTCACCACGCTGTCTGTTTATGCAAAATCAGGAGTAGGGCTTGATTTTTGCACTGGGCAAATCTGTACAAGCATAGGAAGTGTGCTGTAGACAAATAATGTCAAGTAAAGTGGCGGCCGCCATCTTAAAGTTACACAATTGACATTCGCGGACTTGGAATGACATGTAAACTGTATGTAATTACATGCAGAAAAGACTCAAGTACTCATGCTGCGTACTTGATTAAAAATAAAAATGCACGTATCAAGCAGTGAAGCAAGTGCAGATTCAACTTATGTATTTGAGAAATGTTTTTTTCTAAGTATATGCTTATGTACAATCAGTATTTGTACTCTGAAATAAACTGTGAAATAAGAAGACAGGTGCCCACATAAGGGTTACACAACCGCTAGCAATGGATGTGAAGAGTGCTCAAGGTGACACACGTAATAGTTCAGTGTATCTTGATAGTGTTGTGTGTTGTGTCATTTCTGCACCTACCAGATGATTGTGCCCCTCAACCAGCTCATCAGCGCCCTGCACTCACTGAAGAACACAGCCTCGGCATCAGTGCAAACCCTGCACAAAGACTTCAGCCAAGAGCGCACTGCACATGCTAAAGAGGTGAGTTTGCAATTTTTGGGTGCGCCCCGGCCACAGTAACGTGATTACATTTGTTTCACATGGATACATATTTTTCTCTTTTTCTTCCCCCTCCTGTGGTAGCCCAACACGAGTCTTCGGGATCTGGGCGTGTCAGACATTCGAGACAATCACCTGGACGAGCTCCTGGACAGGTTGCTGCCCACGCTGGGCTCGGAGGAGCTGCCCATCGTCCCTTCGGTGTGGCGGACGAGTCATGTTTCAGCACACAGTTTTTTTCACAACAAGCACGGTTAGTTGCTCAGTGCTGGCTCCCGTTTGTCCAGATTAAAAAAAAAAAAAGTTTGTGACACAAAAAAAAAATTGGTTTGTTGTAGGGTTTGCACACAGAAGACTTTTTGGCTCACCAATATTCCACAGGCAAAACCACAGACCTCTACAAGAAGTTTGCACCGAGCTTCAGTTTTTACCTTGTAGGTAACACATCGCCATTAGTGCGTTACAGTTGTAACAATTTCTATTATAATTTTTTAACGTCATTTGTCGTGTTGTGCTTGTGGATTCATTCAGTGCGGCTCCAGAGTCGAGGTTTCAAGACTCTGAGAACAAAGAGCCGACGGACGATATCTGGTGATGAGATTCCAACTGAGTCGGATCTGTACACGCCGGCTTTCATGAAGGTCAAGATCCCGCATCATCCCTCGCATTTTATGTTACGTGTGGTGTGACGCCTTCTCTCAAAAATGACTTTCACATAAACGGACTGGAAGGACGGCATGCAATTTAGCACTCCAGCACACAGAAGAAGATAAATATGCAGCAGTTATTATGCTCAATACTGCCAACAACAGGACTGGAGTGGAACTTTCATGACCACAATTCAAATGCGCATTATTGTATGTCACTTTAAAAAAAAAAAACAACAACAAAAAACAATCGTAGTCAGAATTTATATATATATTTTTTGACGATTCATACCTCTTGTTCCCTTGCAGGGTTTTCTGATGAAGGACAAGGGAGCAGAGGCTCGGTCGTTGGACCAGCTGACGAAAAGCAGGAACCTTCCGCAGAACCAGGAGGAGGCCTTCAAGCTGGGCTTCTCCGAGGGCTTCGTGCGATCGCAGACCTTCACGCAGAAGACACAAGGCAGGCGGCTGACTTCCTTTTTGCCCAGCTAACGTCGCTTACTTGTTTGTTTGATTTGGTTCAACTGTGCTCTGTTTGCAGATTCACTGCGGAGAACCAGGTTGGTCCTGCTGGTGCTTCTCTTGCTCGGCATTTACGGTCTGTCCAGAGCTCCCTTTCTCTCCGGTAAAGGCTCCTTTTCTGATGCTGGTTTGTCCCTTTTACTCCTCTCAAATGAGCTGACAGCCATTCGCGCACATACAGCAGGACTGGGCAATTAAGCAAAATGTAACGACAGCAGACTTATTTCAAAAATTTATCTTTTTTTTTTCATTTTAAAATATATTATTATTTGACTTTATTAATAATTTGGTTGTTCTTTCAAGTTATAATATAAGCAAGCTATGGTAGTTGATTAAATACTGAGTTTCAAAATCCATTATTAATATTGTTTATTAATTGTGATTTCAATCAACATAATCGCGATTATGATTATTTTTCCATAATCGCCCAGCCCTAGTAGTTACAGTCCATGCCAATTCTACAAAACACTGAGCCGGTTTGTGTTCTCGTAGTGAGGTTCCGCACCACATCCGGCCTGGACTCGGCCATCGACCCCATCCAGATGAAGAACGTGACGTTCGAGCACGTCAAAGGAGTGGAAGAGGCGAAGAATGAGCTGCAGGATGTCGTGGAATTCCTCAAGAACCCCCACAAGTTCACCGTTCTGGGTGGCAAGCTGCCCAAAGGTATTCCGGCTTTCATTTCCCTTCCCCTTCTGCCTTTTCTCTTGGATTTGTGCTTCCTGAAAATCCGATCTTCCTGCAGGGATCCTCCTGGTCGGGCCGCCCGGCACCGGGAAGACGCTGCTAGCCCGGGCGGTGGCCGGTGAGGCGGACGTGCCTTTCTATTATGCCACGGGGTCCGAGTTTGATGAGATGTTTGTGGGGGTTGGCGCCAGCCGCATCAGGAACCTGTTCAGTGAGTTTCAGGGAAAACAATTCGTGTGTAGTCCCAAACAAAAGTTTTTGGGTCTGGTTTCAGTTCAGGTCGGCTGCCTCACCAGACGAATCCTGGCGCCGATGGTTTCAGAATCTTCTGAACGGTCGACATGCTTTGTTTGTATTTACAGAGGAGGCCAAAGCCAACGCACCTTGTGTCATTTTCATCGACGAGCTAGATAGCGTTGGTGGCAAGAGAATCGAGTCTCCCATGCATCCGTACTCCAGACAAACCATCAACCAGCTGCTGGCCGAAATGGACGGGTCAGTCGTCCCTCTGTGGTCAGCCTGGAGGATGTTTTATTCCCTACGAGACTGTTTATCATGTTTGGGACATGCTTTTGTCAAAAAGTGCACATGTTTTGTTTCATTTCCACTGACATGCGGTTGTTATTGATTTAAACATTTTTTAAATTTTTTTTATAGGTTTAAGCCAAATGAGGGCGTCATCGTCATTGGTGCTACCAACTTTGCAGAGGCTCTGGACAAGTACGATTGCAGTCTTTGAATTTTAGTTTCTAAGCTTCTGTCCTCTTGTTGATCGTTACTCTTTTTCTGCTGGACCTCAGCGCTCTGGTCCGACCGGGCAGGTTCGACATGCAGGTGACGGTCCCTCGACCCGACGTGAAGGGACGGACTGAGATCCTCAACTGGTACCTGGCCAAGATCAAAGTGGACTCTGGTAGGTTGTCACTAGTCGTGGCCGGTACGTTCAGTGGACATCAAGCCATATTTTGTTGAATATTAGGAGTTGATTGTTACATCATAATAAAAAAAGACCTCATGTGAAAGATTTGGCCAAATTTGTGAGGGATTTTTGATCCTTTTAAGACATTCTTGGATGAGTCTACTGTGGAAGATGACCTTTGTGAACGGAGAGCTCAAAAATGTCATTCCTGAAGAATGCACAAAAGACCTCCGCACTCCGTCATTTCCCAAGATTGCAACGGGCACATCCAGTCCTCCTCAAGTTATTGTCATTGCATGTGAAAGAGTAGCTTTGTTTTTTTGTGTTTCAGCGGTGGAGCCTGAAATTATCGCCCGAGGCACGGTGGGCTTCTCGGGGGCCGAACTGGAAAACCTGGTCAACCAGGCTGCCTTGAAGGCGGCCGTGGACGGGAAAGAGATGGTCACCATGAAAGACCTGGAGTTTGCTAAGGACAAGATCCTCATGGGTGAGCGAGTGAGCAAGTGAAGCGTAGGCCGAAGGAAATGGGGGAAGGGGGGGGGGGCGCCTTCACTTCACAGCGCTCTTCATTGTTCATTGTAGGCCCGGAAAGGAGGAGCGTGGAGATTGACAAGAAGAACAAGACCATAACAGCCTATCACGAGTCGGGACACGCCATTGTGGCTTACTTCACCAAGGACGCCATGCCCATCAACAAGGCCACCATCATGCCGCGGGGACCCACGCTCGGACACGTCAGTGAAAAAGAGAGATCGAGTGGAACCTCTTTTGTGTATATGCCCGAGTTTTCAGATGATATTATTTTCAGTGATTGATTGATTTATTCCTGTAATTGATGTGTGTTCATCTGAAGCTTTTGGTCATTTCTGTTAAATGGCTTCAGCAGACGGCAAGGCATATTGACTCGGCTTCATATCTCATCTGAAGTCAAAGCCACACTTTCGTTGACAAACAAGCACAAAATAGTTTTGGACTGCCTATCAAGCCGCCACCTGGCCAAAGAAACTCATTATATTTGCATGGAAAAATTGAGGGTCCGCTCTAATTGATTCAAAAATGGGTTGGTGAACAAGAATGCCCAGCAATTGTCTTCCTTCTTTGTCCTACGTCATTGTCCTCTCGTCTTTACCTTGCATCTCGTCCCGTCGTCGCCTTCCAGGTGTCCCTGCTCCCAGAAAATGACCGCTGGAGCGAGACCAGGTCTCAGTTGCTGGCCCAGATGGACGTCAGCATGGGCGGGCGAGTGGCAGAGGAGCTCATCTTCGGAGACGACTACATCACCACAGGTGAGCCAACCCGCGCGCTCGGCATGTGCGCGCTCTGGCTGACTGCTCCTTATGTGTGTCCTCCGTTTCAGGCGCCTCCAGCGACTTCGACGGGGCCACCAAAATTGCCAATCTGATGGTGACCAGGTTCGGCATGAGTGACAAGGTCAATTCATCAGTGTGCATTTTGATAAGCAAACGCTAAAGTGAGTGACGATGTGACACGTGTGCCCGTTTGTTTTTCTGCAGCTCGGAGTCATGACCTACGGCGACGTGTCGAAACAAAGTCCCGAGACGCAAGCCGCCATCGAACATGAAGTTAGGATGCTGTTAAAGGTGCGCAGCTTTAACACAAGTAAAAAAAAATAAAAAATCAGATATGGTTGTACTCCAATTTTTGATTAAAGTGCTTGAAATTTCACAAGTTGCTCCCTGAAGACTGTAGCGCATTCCCAAAACTTTGCCATGATTTAACATGTCTAATGAGCATGGCTAACATCGCTTTCGTTCCATTCTGACATGACTTCATAAAGCACAGAGGAGCAGAGAAAAAGCTTCCGAGAAAATATTCAGGATGATCCATTTTAGAACTGTCATAGCAAACGTGTTCTTTTCAACATCAAATTTGTATCATTGGATTTGTATTGACCTCGAAATTCATATTTCATTCATTTTTTTGAATGCTGTGGACTTGTACTGTCAAATTTTTTTCTTTCCTTGACTCTCTCTCTCTGCATTTTAAGTTGGAATCAAGTTTGCCCGAAGCACCTTCAAAAATGTGGCGCGATTGATTGTGTTTGCAGGATTCGTACGAGCGGGCCAAGAGCCTCCTGAAGACGTACAAAAAGGAGCACGAGAAGCTCGCCGACGCTCTCCTCAGGTATGAGACTTTGGACGGCAAAGAGATCCAAATGGTTCTGGAGGGAAAACCGCTGGACCACTAAGACTCCCACATACCTTCCACCTCTCTGTACTGTGCAGTCGTGCACAGTACAGAGAGGTGCCGCCGTGTACATACTTTTCCAACACAGGATGCCGGCCGGGATTTATTCACAGCTCCCCGCTGCTTTTTCTAGGCCTTTTTCCATTTAATTCCATGAAATGGGCTTGGATTGGACGACAAAGTGACCTCATTTCAAGGACAATGAACAATAAAACACACAATTCATGATACGCATTGTTTCTCTTTCTTCACCCCAGCACCATTTTGTATAGACTGGTGTAGCGTCAAACCTTTTAAGAGCGACATTTATTTATTGAAGTGCCCCCCCCCCCAATCCCGTCCCGGATTGGTTGCTCAAATAAAGGTCACTCTTAGTCCAACTGACGATGGTTGTTCATTTTGAATTGAAGGTTTCCTCAACTCCAGGTAATTGACTGTCATTGTTGAACCTGCAATTAGTTCCACTGTCACACGAGACAATGTTGCCTTCTCTTTGCTTGCCCCTCCCCTTGAGTGTTTATAAGTGGAAAAAGCGCACTTCTTCTGACATGAACATTGACGCTTCGCATGAAAAAAAGAACCGAATGGATGCAGAAGATGATGTCGCAGTCATTGGGATTGGATGCAATTTCCCCGGAGGTACGTGGACGGTTTTGTTTCCTCCTTTTTGGGCCGTGTTATTGCAAATTATAGGAAACGACTCAAAGGTGGACATTTTTGTCTCATTGTGAATTTTGTACCTTCCGCTCCTAATATGGATCAACTCACACCGTTGACATCAAATTGTGCATTTTGGCTTCAAAATGGCCAATTTTGGCCGACTGAAATTGATTGATATTATTTTTCCTAGCCTAATGGCATGATTGCAAGAAGCAAGACAATCATTGAAAATGATTATGTCCAGCATCGGGTTGTCTGATCTGCACTGTCATAAAAGAAAAGTGGCAACATTTGGATTTTTTACTGACCTTGGTTAGATGGGATGTTAATCTTCAATCCTGTTCCTCGAGGTCCGCAGTCCATCACTGCGTGCAGCGAGACACCTGATCATCTTTGCCGATAATCAGCAAAGACCGCTGCTGCTTGATGACGATCCTGATCATTTGAATCGGGTGTGTTGCGGTCCCGAGCGATGGAGAACTGGCAGGACAGCGGACCTCGAGGAACAGGATTAAAGAGCCCCGTTTTGTTGTGAACTGCGCTCTTTAGATCAAGTTGTGTTGTATTTGGGATTCCAATTGTGAATTGACAATCGCAATTTTCATGAGTGGAAATACCACGCTCTGCATTCCATGGAGTCGAATTACATTTTTGTATAAGCAGAGAAAGCGCCCTTGTTCGCTATCAAAAGTCTGGAGATTTTCTTCCAATGACAAGAATTTACATCAGTTCAAACTTTATCCTGTATTAGTAGGAACAAAAGCATTTTCTTGGGAAAAAAAAAATCAAATTGGGTCGATAACCGGGTATTAAAAGCCAATAAATCTGTACTGCGGGTTGATGTTTTTGTTCTTGCTTTATCTGTTGTCGTGGTTTTTAGGTGAAGGACTGGATAATTTTTGGAGGGTTCTCTCAGCCGGAGAAAACTGTGTTGCGGATATTCCGGCCGAAAGGTTTGACGGGGATTCCTGGTTTGATCCCGATGGCAGCGCACCCGGAAAGACGCAAACCACCAAAGCTGCTCTTATAGATGGGTAAGCAGAATAATTCCCATTGTTCGTTGAGAGAAATCACATGATTCAAATGTTTTGTATGATGTCACTCACCTCAACTTCGCCCACATTGACCCAAAATTCAAACCATCTTTCAACCTGACACGTGGCTTTATATTGTCACCCCTGACTAATGAATTCATATTTCATTTTCCATCTCAAATATATATCTTTTGACATTGCTGTTTATTATTTACATTTGCTCTTGATTGTCCACCAGATTTTGCAGAGTGCTGTCGATGATGTCAAATGATGTCGGTGTCCGTTTCAGGTTTAACGAGTTTGACCCCAATTTTTTTGGCATGGCCGAGGCCGAGGCAGACGTCCTGGACCCTCAGCACAAACTGCTCCTTCAGTGCACCTTCAGGGCCTTGGAGGACGCCGGCATCCCCATGGAGGGCATCAGTGGGAGCACAACTGGAGTTTATATCGGTGACCACACCAAGTCGCTCATGTGACTCACACAGGCGGTAGACAAAAGCGACAAAATAGTTTAATGCTCGTGTGTAACCTGACACGCAACTATTAGTATCCAAACCTCTGCCAACAAAATTGAGTACAACCCAAATGAAAACAGGCCCAATGAAGCATTTTCATTCCCGTGCGTCAATTGAACGACCGACCTGTCTGCGTGGCAGGTCTGATGAACCGAGACTACGAGATGCTGCGAAATAACAGCCCCGCCTCCATCAGTCACTACAACGCCACGGGGACGGCCACGAGCCTGGCGGCCAACAGGATCTCTTTTGTCTTCAATCTGACCGGGCCGTCGTTTGCCGTGGACAGTGCATGCTCCTCCTCCCTGGTCGCGCTGCATGTCGCGTGCCAGGCCATAAGACAAGGTATGCTCGATGGAGAAAAACTCTCTTTTGCAGCCAGTTTGTCAGAGTATTTTTTTTCGACATGAGATATCCCACGTGCTTTTTCACTTCAACTTAATTCAAAGAATCAGTTCTTTTGGAGCGATTGCTCTTGTCCATTTTCCACCTGTGTGACCAGGTGACTGCGAGATGGCACTGTGCGGAGGAGTCAACTGCATTTTGGAGCCTCGAGTGTTTGTGGCCCTCAGCAAGGCCAGGATGATTTCACCTGAAGGCACCAGCAAGCCCTTCTCCGGCCGAGCCGACGGCTACGGCAGAGGCGAGGGCTGCGGCGTCGTTCTTCTCAAGCCGCTCAAAAATGTGAGTTTTGAATACGCTTTCTTTTGCCTTTACTCGTAGATTTGCTTCACTTTTAGCCATTCCAAAATAATAGATGAGCATAAATGTATTAACATTTGAAAAACCTGAGTAAAATACAACAGCGTGAAACAAGACTAGTCAAAGAGCAGACCTGCTTCCTCGTCAAGCTTTTTAATCTTTTAATCAGCTTCTCGTGTCCAGCATTAATCAGACCATGAACACAATTATGAAAATATTCTTACGGAAGATGGAATTCTTCCGTTAGTCATATTTAGGACTTCGACTCTTTTCTGTCCAATGTCTCAGGTCAAAATATTTTCTTTGCGAGCTGTGGATCCTGGTTGGGAGTCGTCACTTTTGCTTTGTCGCCCGCTTATTCATTTTGACCATGAATAAAAGACGCCCCATGCACAGAGTGATGAAAATATTGTCCTTGAAATCCTTTTTGGATGATTGCTCGAGGGATGTACCAAGAATGCTTAAGCCACGAAAGATGAACGGAGGAAAAGGACTCTTGTTGGTTGTTGACAGATCGCGTTTTTCAGAAGAGGTTCTTCTGTTTGAAATCTTAGGGGTGAAGTTTTTTCCTATTTGTGTCTCTGATGGGTGTCAACAGATGTCGTTCACATGGGGGTTGTTGTTCATTGTTGCCAAGTGCGGTTGGAGCAAAATATGTTCAACAACCAAGGAGAGTCCAGTTGCCGCCATTCATCTCTTTCAGATGATCAGAATCTAAATGCCAGACAGGATTTAGCATTGTGTCATTTACAGGCGGTACAAGACTGCAACAAAATCTGGGGCGTCATCGCCAAAACGGCCATCAACCAAGATGGACATTCTGAGTCACCCATCACCAAGCCATCCTTGCATCAACAAGAGAAGCTGCTGCAACAAATCTACTCCAAGTGTGAGCTCGCCCATGTCCAGTACATTGAGGCACATGGAACCGGAACCCCTGTTGGAGATCTGACAGAGGCAACGAGCATCTCAAATGTCGTCTCCAAATCCAGATATGGTGTTGCCGACACTCTGCGCATCGGCTCCGTGAAGGGAAATATCGGACACACAGAATCTGCGGCCGGTGTGGCGGGACTTATCAAAGTGCTCCTCATGATGAAGCACCGGACATTTGTTCCGTCAGTTTTCTACTCCCAAGACTGTTCGAGCATGGACGTTGAGGCCATGAGAATTAGTATTCCAACAAAATCTGAAAGGTGGGGAACCACTGAATCGTGGAAAAGGGTGGCTGGGATCAATAGCTTTGGGTTTGGAGGCACAAATGCACACGTCATTGTAAGAGAGTATAAGCAGACTAAACATCCTGCACGCATCCCAGAAGATGGTCCAAGCCTTTTTGTAGCGTCTGCAGCCTCTGAGAAATCCTTGATTCGATCCCTCACTGATGTCCACAGAAGGCTTCTTGACGCCCAAGCGGCTGACTTGCAGACGTTATCTTACACCTCAACCTGTGGACGGAGCCACATGAAGCACAAATACCGTCGGGCTATTGTCACGTCGTGCCTCGACGATTTACAGCATCAGCTTTCGTCTTCGTTGAAAGCAAACGTAGCGTTGACAAAGTCAAACGTCGAGGTTGTGTTTGTGTTCAGTGGAAACGGCGTTGCCTTCAGAGGCATGTGCAGGCAGCTCTTTAGCGCCATTCCTCTTTTCAAAGACAAGGTGCGAGAGGTGGAGGTTCTCTTTCAAAATAAGAACCCACATATAAGAATCAGTCAGTGGCTTTCTGGAGAATGTGATACAGATGACCTGAGCCAGCCAGATGTTGTCCAGCCTCTGCTTTTTGCTGTTCAGGTCGCTATAGCGACTCTATTGAAGCTCTGGGGCATCCAACCCGACACGGTGCTGGGACACTCGTTAGGTGAGGTCGCTGCCGCTCACTGCGCTGGTCTCTTGTGTCTCGAAGATGCTGTCAAAGTGGTGTACCACCGCAGTGTGCTTCAAAGTCGGGCCACCGTTGGCAAAATGCTTGTGGTGGGGAACATACCTGTCCAAAAGGTGTTGAGAGTCCTTCAAGACTTCTCAAAGAGAGTTTGCGTGGCAGCCTTCAACAGCCCTGAATTTTGCACTTTGTCAGGAGATGAGGATGCTGTAGATGTCCTTCATGACAAACTGAACAAGATGTATGTCGAGGAGA
>NC_142409.1:7966022-8083287 GCF_059441095.1 Idiotropiscis lumnitzeri | reverse complement strand
AGAGGGAGAGGGGGAGAGAGGGAGAGAGAGAAGGAGGGGGAGGGAGAGGGGGGAGGAGAGAGAGGGAGAGGAGGGGGATAGAGTGAGGGAGAGCGAGAGAGGGGAGGGAGTGAGAGAGAGAGAGGAGAGGAGGGGGAGGGGAGTGAGAGAGAGAGAGAGAGAGAAGAGGGAGAGGAGGGGGGAAGGAGTGAGGAGTGCGAGAGGGGGAGGAGAGAGAGAGAGGAGAGGAGTGAGAGAGGAGAGAGAGAGAGAGAGAGAGAGAGAGAGAGAGAGAGAGAGAGAGAGAGAGAGAGAGAGAGACAGAGAGAGAGAGAGAGAGAGAGATGAGAGAGAGAGAGAGAGAGAGAGAGAGAGAGAGAGAGAGAGAGAGAGAGAGAGAGAGAGAGAGAGAGAGAGAGAGAGAGAGAGAGAGAGAGAGAGAGAGAGAGAGAGAGAGATATTTCAATTTTGAGAAAATTAAACAATTTTTGGTGCGCCTTATAGTCGGGGAAAATGAAAAATACGGCATGCAGTAATCGTCAAATTCCAATTATTTATTTTTTAGAAAGCCACAGCAGAAGGATGAACGAGCCACACGCGGTTAAACCCTGCGCTAGCTACAAAAATCCTCATACATTTGTTTTCACTGGCTTATTCCCTTCTGACTTTAACATCAGAACACTACTCGGCTCTCATTACTTCACCCAGATGGTAAATGTGATTGGTTGTGCGTTTCCAGGAATGCTCCACGCAGCTACTGAGACGTGGCCATTAGCTGATGTGTCTTGAGGGAAGGTGGTGGATGGAGAGCATACATATCATGTCAACAACTACTGCTAAGAGCAATAAAGGTGAATTTAATTAGGACGGCACTTGCGGGTAGTAACCAGCGTTTGCCCGTATCAGTACTCAACATTTGTCAGACTGAGTGCGGCTAATGAGAGGTTTCGTTTACAGCGAATCATGTGATTGAAATTAGCCCCGGCGCGGCACGTCGGTAGATTGTGTCGAACTTTTCCCAAGCCAAACTTTAATCCGACACAAGCATGTAACACGGAAGGACTTCAGCCTCTGCGTGACGTTCAAGTATGTGATAGTCAACCGTGATGCTTCCATTACTTCTTGAGTTGCAACCTCATTGCCCCCGCATGCCGACTGTCGGGGGATTTGCCAGCTAATGGAAGCTGAAAGCGAGACCGCAGCGTGCGATGTGCATTATGACGCAGCATTGCAGCAATCGATATGCTACAAACGGCACACGCATGAAATAATCATATTAATATGCTCGGATACCCCGCCGAGCAAGCTATTTGTCGATACATGTAGTCCTTTTGGTTCCCTGAGCTCTCCGTGATGTTCCTTTTTCATGACAGTCTTTTGTGTGTATGCTCTTGTGTGGCTCTTCAGGCGTGTAGAGAAGGATGCGAGTCCTTGCTTGGAAGTCTCACCTCCCTCACCCACCTTGTGTCCTGGCTCTACCTTGCCGTTGCGTTTTTGTACACTGTAAAAAATGGGGTGTTGAATTGACTCAATTTTAATTTCGTCAAGTGGCTGCACAAAATAAAGATTTATTTATTTTTTTTTAAAGGCGACTGTTTTAAAAATTGATTTGGATGTAGACGTATGGTGGACTTGGAATTTTATTTGGTGCATCCACTTGATGAAATACAATTTCGTGAATTTAATAAAAGCTTATTTTGAGTGTGCTGCAGATGTAAAAATTTTACCTCAACTGTAACAGCAACTTGCTAGTACTTATTTCTTGTTTAAAGTGGACGCAGACCGTGCCTTAATTTTTTTTAGCCGCAAAAGAATTCTTTAATAAGCAAAAATAAAGCACCCCAAATTTGTATTATTATTTTTTTAAATTAAAAAAAAAAAATAGTGTACTAGGCTGTTCTGACTGCAGGACACCCGAGCTATACCTCAGAGTCTTTTTGGCTGCTGTGAGCTGATAGCAGATGAAACTATAAACCATGAACGCATCACTAAAATAATAGATTGATTTCCGCAAAACTTGGCATTCCCCTTCGTCATATGAAAAGTTCAGGGGGCCGGGTTGGGCATTAACAGAGATTTAGTAAAAGCAAAGACTATAAAAAAATAAAACATCAGCGATGTGCTGCTGCTGATTAACACAACAGGCAGACCGTATGGTAGCAAAGCAGCTTTAAGTGTCCTTGGGGGATTTATTAAAAACATTATGTTGCTCAGATGTTTAGAAGATTTGCTCGAAAACCGTTGGACGCAAGTCAGCCGCATCAGAAAACGAGCACTCGCTAAAAAGAAATAAGAACCATTTCAAAACATGGGCCTAATGGACCGTCATGGCAAAAACAAGGCGCGGTCTGTTTTGTTTGAATTTATTTATTTATTTATTTTAAACAACGCTATCAGTATCCCAAGCTCATTATTAGGTTATTGCTTTTTTATTGCTTTCCTAATTTGGCTAGAGGGTTGTTTATGCAAGCCACATTATCCCCCGCAGATAAGCATGTATTACTACCCGCTATAGTAATCTAATCAATATTAATTACCGCTCAATTAACGATTTGCACTGCTCCTTATCATCCATCAAACCGTTTGGTGCCTTACATCACAATTCGCCATCACAATGTTTGAAGCTACAAGCCATTTTCACAATTTTTTTTTTTTTTTAATGTTTAAATGAACCCTTCAATGACATTTGCTTTTGGAGCTTTCAAGTCCAGTTGAGCTGACCTTTCAGATGACTCACAAGCCGCCTCCTCAGCTCCTGGAGTGGTGAGTCAGCTGACAATTACTCCAAATAACATCCTGTCCACTGCAACAGGATTCACTCAAGACGAGGCGAAGATTAAACGGCTTGTCTTATCAATCTACATTAGCACTCCCTTTTTTCTTGGTTTTATATATATATATATATATATATATATATTTATGTATATATATTTATTTATATTTATTTATTTATTTATATATATATATATTTATTTATTTATATTTATTTATTTATTTATATTTATTTATTTATATATATATATATTTATTTATATATATATATTTATATATATATATATATATATATTTATGTATTATTATTATATATTTTTTTAATTATTATTATTATTTTTAATTATTATTATTATTTTTTGAAAAATCCGGACTTTACAAAGATGCCATTAGGTGTGCCTAATGATGTGGCCAGTACATTAAGACTTTGTTGTTTTCCCTCAAATGCGAAGCGACCTTTTAAGTATTTTTCAGGGAGATAATTACCCATCAAAATGCCAAGCTAGAATAATAAAAGCGGCAACACTGTCAAGGGAACTGTGCGTTTTTTTTCCAACACACACACACTGTGAAAGTTGTGTGTACCTTGACAATGTGTGAGGTCAGTGTGATTCCACGTGTGCCAGATTTAATGCATCTTATTAAGGTAAATGAGCGGTGCCGGAGTCCTTGTGCCACCCCGGTCAACGCAAGTGTTTTGATATTTGAGCAAGGTTGATGTGCTTAAAGGTCAAATTCATTGCAGCGTCGCTTTGATATTTGCCAGCCAGATCACCTTCAACTCGATTGCATCTCACAAAGCTCTGGCACACACACACACACACAGTGCTGGAAATCCCAGGAGGAAAAAATTATTTTACTTTTGTTTGTTTGACACGTAAGCTACAGCTTTCCAAAAATGCAGTCGTCCACGTTGTGAATGATTTTGTTTAGCAAAGTGTTTAGATTGCTTCTTTGTGCTTAAACGTGTTTAAATACAGCAGACTGTTTTGGGGTTTGTTTGTTTATTTGTCTTTTGAGTGCTTTATCCCACACCCCATTTCTCCCCTGTTTCTATATAAAACCCATTATATTTTTTGGTAGGAGTTAAAAGAAAAAAAAAATATATAAATATATATATATATATATTATTATTTTTTTTTTTGTTTTGTTTTGGGGTTTTTTTATCTATTCATTTTTTTCCCCCAATGCATTTCAGTGGCCGTCAATTCGAAGTATATTTTTGTTATTTTTTTATACGCGGTGGTTTATCACAAAAATAACAATTTTCTATCATCAGTCGTGGCTTTAATATGCTGGAAAAACATGCCAACTAGAGGTGTTTGGAAATGCTGTGACTCACTTGACCTTTTAGGTTTCCCATTAGTTCCATGCTCTCCTTGTCTGCGATGTGCTGTAACCGTTGCCTGTGATATCATGTTGGTGAGACTGGACGGCAATGGTAGCGATATCAAGAGAGCTTCTATTGAATAATTACACCACATTTATGTGCCTGTTGAACTTGGAGTTAATAACCCATTTCTGTATTAGAAAATGGCTGCCAAGTGAGAATTTCAAAGTGGATTGCGGAGAATGCCGTTACAGGTCGTGTAAGGAAGATGACATGACTCCAGTGGTTAAAAACATTCTTATTTATTTTTAAATCTAAAAATGTCCCGGGCAAAATTATTAATTTTAAAACGTGAAACGTGCAGCCGTTTCAGCTAATATAATTTTAAAGAGCCTTTTACTTTTATTACAATGTCATCTTAGCACGTCTTGACTTCAGGTCAGTCCCGTATTTAAAACTCAACTCTCAAGGTTATCTCCTTTGAGCCGCCCACTTCAGATTACACACGTTTGCTAAATTTTGCGCCAACATTAAATGTACGCGTCACATGTTTATGGGGTTGAAATTGTCGTTGCTTGGCATTCATACTTTGGACGAAATTAAGCTCGATTAAATACAAGTGCACTTTTTCACACTCCCTCACGATACTGATAATACAGCATGTCTCCTTTTTTTTTTTTTTTTTTCCACTTTCCTTTCAGGTGTCATTCGGAAGAGCTGTGAGGCCATCACCATTTGAGAGCTTAGGCTTTGCAATTTTTGTAATCACATCAATTCCTTGCCCGTGGCTCGCCAATTGACACTGGAGCAGCATTGCAAAAAATTGGCGCCTGATAAGAAGTTCTTCTGTCGCCAACTGCAGATCAGTGCCATTTACAGAAACTTTATGGCTGTCACATTTCTACATTGAGTTGAGCAATTTACGCGAGCCGAGGTAAGTTTCTCAAGCTGCATCTTTTTCTGCTTCTACCGCCACTGATGAAAACACGCAAGTTCTAAAGCAGGCGCACAAAGTCAGGGTTGAGGAGATATGCTAATGGCGTATATCATAATGAGAATTATCAAGTAAAATATTTGCATTTTTCTTTCAAAATTTTTACAAAATGTATCAATTTATGTATTTTTATTTTTTTTTAATTTATTTGAATATTTTTTAATTTTTTAAATTAAATACTGATCATTGCTTTCTTTCCGTACTACCAGTCGATGTACAATCTAAAATCTGTTTGAAACTCCAACAAATATAATGAAAAGGGCAGCTCAGCGATAATAACATTTCTACAGTTTTTTTTATGTGACGCTAAGAAATGCTAATGATCTTCCGAAAGTAAAACAGCCAAATCTTAAACAACTTCTCCCTTGCTTTATCTCTTGAACTGCCCAACCCCAATTCCCACGCACTAGGCAACTGCCATCCTGACGTGAAATGTTTTTGTCACTTTCTATATGGTAAAAGAGGCGCTCGCCACTTTAACTCTTCTTTTAGCACTCTCGAAAATCACGTCATCCTCTCTACAGACATGCATATTTAATATCGAAGCATATGGTTGTCATCGGAGGAGGTCAACGCTCCAAGCGAAGCCGGGGCTCTTTCCTGTGGGCTATGCATCTGCCCTCCGCTCGTCAGACGTTGGGATTACAACTGACAAGGAGAGATTAGCATGTAGTGAAAGCCGAAAAAAAAAAAAAAAAAGCATATCCTTCATCAGTGCATTACGTGAACTTTGGTACAATTATCACCCACCTTAAAAAAAATAAATTAAATTAGTCTACAGAATTAAATGCCTTCCAGGGGATAATTGTAGGGTTTGTGAAAAAAAATAAATAAAATAAAATCAAGATCAAGAACAATGTCCTTTCACTTCAGTGGAATGTACGTTCATGACAGACTAATGACGTTGATTCATTCCCGAATGCAAAACAGGAATTAAAAAAAAACAAAACGATGGAAAGCTTCCAGACTGCATCTTACGTTGCGCCAGTTAAATGGAATTAAGCCTGAACTGATTGTGCAAGCTCACAAACCATTCATCTGTGTTTATGGTTCTGCGCCGCTGCTTTTTGTTTAGTCATGGCAGATTGTTTGCTGTGTGGCAGTTGTGGATGAGGCTGATCATCCTAATGCACCCTTCTCCTCTGCAGGGGATATAAATTAGTCTGAACTCTCGAGCTGATCTACCCCTGCCAACCTCATCTGCAAAGTGAGGTGTGAGGCAGCGTGGGGAAGATGCAGTGTCAGGCTGCTCTCAAGGCACACACGTGGCACCAACTCGCTGAAGTTTCTTGACTTTCTCTCAAAGTGATCCCACTAGGACAGTCTTAGAACGCAATGGGGAGGCCGGACAAGAAGACTGCACTTAGTACACAAATGTGGCGTCAACTAGCCTGTGATGGTTCTTGACTTTCTTTTCCCGCAGTACCAATCTTATTAAACCGATTAAACTTAAATCAACCACAAACTAAGTAAATTGGGCTGAAGAAGGATCCCTGAGGGACACCACAAAAAGGACAGGCCCTATTAAAACTGACATGCAGGGACTAAGTCACAGAATTAAACATATCCAAGCATTTGGTGTCATCATCAAAGCATTTGGACATCAAATCATAACAAAACTTGAAGACGTTTTAAGATTAGGAGTTGTCATTTGCTCAAACTGGTTTTGGACTTTTAATTCCTTCATTAGTCCGCACAGACTCAGGCTTGTCAATGATCTGTCTCATCAACTTCAAGGTGTTATTTTACCTAAAGTTACTACAAACAGTATAGGGCACCTTCACAACCTTTGATAATGTTGAACTCATTTACTGCCATTGACGGCTAAAGTCGTCCAAATTCCTTTTTTTTTTTTCCCACTCGGCTGGTAGTGCATGAGTGAATAAAAGGTGAGTCTTAAATCCTAACCAGATGTTTTTTTTTTAACATAATCGAAAACAACCAAGTCGTGTCAGCCTGCTTAGTCCGGCACATTGCACCCTCTCATGAATTAAAAAGTGTCCTTGGAGATCTCCCTCCTTTTGGAAAGCTTGTTTCAGCAATCTTTCCTCCCTTGCGTCGCACCACTGCCTGCTCACTTCTGCTGCAGACACACTTACGATAATGAATAGCTGCAAGGGGCTGGCGTTCTTTACTGCAGCCCAGAAAATGGCCACGCCGTCTGCTTCCACAAAGCAAAAAATATATGCAGCAGCATCTGGTTAGGCAGCTCAAATCACCAAGCTGAATCTTAAGTTGCTTTCCAAAGATTTTATTGATGTGAATTAACCCCTCTACATCCAAGAGAAATTGTTGTAAATGTAAAATTAGCCGCCGAGAGCACACCTGTGAAAATGTAGCCGAGTTACACATCTCAGGAAAAATAAAATAAAATAATCCCTTGACTGCGACTTCATCCTAAATGGGTCAGGGGACTTTTAAGGACCACATTGTGTTGTGTTGCTCACGGAGAGTGGAAGCATGCATTCTGAGCTGTTGCTTCTGCTTCATTACTTATTGAAAAGATATGGATGATTATGCATGGCAGGCATTCTTTTCATTGTTATATTTAGCACCGAGAGGGAAGAATTCCAACATTGTGTCGAGAAAATAGGCCAATAGGGCAAAGCACAATGAAATAAAATAAGTCAGCGTTGGCAACTTACTGTAAACCATTTACATAATAGGCTGTCTGGTTCAGGTGAGTTTAAAAAAAATTGCTATTATTAATAACATTAACATTAACATGTTAATGTTAATATTAAAAATATTATTATTATTATTATTAATAATAATAATAATAATAATAATAATAATAATAATAATAATAATAATAATAAAATAATAATAATAATAATAATAATAATAATAATAAAAACACTTGAGGGAGTGGTTCCTGCTTTATTTGATTTTTCCAATGTATTGTAGGATTAAATCTTTCTTTGGGAAATATTTGAAGATTATTCAAAGTCCAATTCATCTTTTTTTTTTTTGGTCCATCGTTAGGCACTTCCTTCATGCCTCCTCTTCAGTATCACAGATGCATCCCCACTGACCTACTTGCCTCCTTGAATGCAGGTCAGGTAATGTCACACTCTTGGCTGCCTCGCACGTTCATCCTCGCACCACATTGACGGGATAAACGCGTACTGTGACTGTATATGCGTTAGTATCATTCATTTTGTAATTTAAATAGTTATTGAATGAATGATGTTTTATGTTATACGCTATGTGAAGCACGGTACAGCTGCAGTTGTTGTGAAATGCGTACTTTACTGTTTAATCACGCCGATGCTTACGTACGCTAACGCATGCATGGGTTCATGTCACACTTTCGCTCGCTCCAAACACGCGCAAATGCAAACACGCTGTGCAAAAAGGCCAGATGGAATCACAGCGTGGGCTGTTTGGCCTTTCATGCACTCCGCAGACTTGATTTGTCGCCATTTCTTCCTCCTTCACCAGGCAGATTTTTCTCCTTTTTTTTTAAAATTCTGATACCCTCCTTCGTTTGACCTTTTGATGCGCTGTCCTCTTGGTAATTCTATTCGTTTTGCAAACCACACGGGTATACTGTATGTGCTCGGAAAAGTCATCGCTAACTGACGCTTGAATCTTCAAGCCTCGGTGTGGCCGGTGCTGTAAATATTGATTCAAGGTTAAAGGCAATTCAGAATAATGGAGCTGCTAAAAATGCAGCTCTGTCTGTTCTGGGCTTTGCTCTTCGGCTTGTACAATAAAGACGGCTGAGAAAGCTTCTAAGCAGCCCACAGCGTGATTTAAAGAGATGCAGTCTCTGACGGAAATGAGCCCTAAATACATCTTAGAGAGGAGAATGCGCGCGCATGTACACGACCATCAACATCTGAGTAAGGGGAATCGCTTGCCAATACCCTGGAGGTGAACTTACAAGGAAAATGTAGAAACCATTACAAGAGGATACAGCATCCGAGATGATGAAAGTTGTTGAGGTAATCTTTCAAGTAATTGTCATGAAAGTGTGAAAGAAGATGAGCATTATTAATTTGCAGAGCTGGGCACGATCTCGGTACTGTTCCGGCCTCGACCCTCCGGAAATAATCCGTGGGAGATGCTAAGAGCAGGTTTATTTCAACATCGTTAGCTAGTAGCAGGTGCGACGGGGCTGGTTACGTTACCCTTTTTTAAAATTTGTCACCCCCCCCCCCCAGCCTCAAAAATGGGCGTTCGGCCCTTTAGTCGAATTCATCAATGCGTCAAGTCGGCGCCGTTCAAGCTTTTAGGAGTTTCCGCTATACTTTTTTCCTCCACTGCCAAATATCCCGAGATATTTTTAACACCGATTGATATCGCTTTTAAATATTAAGGATCTGAATTCCCAATTTCATACAATCAATGCTACTCATTTTCCAGTTCAACACATTCCAAGAGATCCGAATATCTCTCTCACATGCAGCTGCGCACGCCGGCCCACACTTTATCAATACGACCATTCAATCAGCCGAGCACGGCAAGCGCTTGCATTGAATATGCAAACGTCTGGAAGCTGCAACTGGCACGGAATCTTTATTGATCACATATAAATCGATCTCCGTGATTCGCTTGGCAACAACTGACTCTTGATTTATTTTTTTTTTTTTAAGTCTTTACGTGCGACGAAAAGAGCGGGTTAAGTTGTGAGAGGCCTGGTTGTAAAAATAAAATCATCCTTGTTTGCCGATTCCATGTCGGCGGTTTCAAGCAAGTTATAGCACATAATTTATGCATTTGGGGAGGGGGGGGGGGGCTCGATCAATACCTTGCATATACTTACTGGTCACAAAATTACAAAAAAATAAATAATAATTCCGAGAGGTGCACTTTTTACAGTGTGTCTTTTATTATTCTGTTTATGCTCGGAAGGCCTATCAAGATACGTTTTATATGCAGATTTTTTACTTTATGTGTTGGAGCAGTATCTCCGTACGCGGATTATCGGGTGTGTTGCAAACGTCTGAAATATATCGGACTGGATCAGATATTTGGAGGAGAAAAGGGCCTGGCAGATACTTTGAGGAAATTGCTTCCAGATTTGAAAAGAAAAGAGGAAATACCTTTGGAGGGGCATCTATGTTAAACATCATTGCGACTGTTCATGTCTGGAGATTTTAAGCTGAAACACCTGCTCAAAAGAGGCCTTGTCAAGCTGAGAAACGTGTTTTTATTTCATGGTATCAGTCGTAGAAAAAGAAATATAGTCCACTCTAAATACCGCTTTCTTGTGATTTTAACGGTCGTTCAAGCTGAGGCAGTTTGATAGTTTGACCCGAGTGGGCAGAAATGTTTCACAGGGGAAGACCCTCTGGCATGTAAAGATATAATCAATCAACAATTTGCTTCAGTCAGATTCATTTTTTTTTTTGGACAGACTGAAATGTTATGCTCATAAGACACGTTTTTTTCTTCTATTTATTTGTTATAGAGGGACAATGTACATTAATGAACATTTCAATAATAAAATGTAAATACACGCAATTATAGCCAAAAGCTCGTGTCAAAAAAAAAAAAACATGCCTGCTATAAACAATTTTACAGGAAAGCAAAATGAACAGACCTAATCTTAAAGGGGAAGTCAACCCAAGAATTTTTTTTTCTTTTGCAAAAATATGTTCTATGCAGCCCCAAGTGTCTAAAATGGCATTGTGATTAATATCGCGCTTATAAAATATGAGCTAAGCATCAAAATCCATCTGTTTTTAGTCATCTCAGGGCATCACAGTTGCTCAGGGCCCAGATAATCACCAATCGTGGCTAACTTCAGAAAGCATGTGAGCCATGTCGTTAGATTAGCCCTGAACAACTGTAATTTTCATTCGACAAACGTGACAAAATGGCCGCCCCGTGAAATGGCTAAAATCTGTGGATTTTGCTTGTTAACGCATATTCCACAAACGCAATATCAATCAGAATGCTATCTTTAGATTAGTGAATGCATATAGAATATATTATTGAAAAGCCTATTTTTGGGTTGACTTCCCCTTTAAGAAAAAAACGGTGTTCTGTTGATTAATTGACAAACTTGTGGATGATGGCTCAGATAAACACAAACTTGCGTGCCCGCCCACTTTGCTTGCATTTGATTCATTCTTTAATTTTGCTCTGCGGCGAGTCATCAGTGATCTCACAGTATATGCTCACTCACCACTCGGGTGCAGACTGCAGCACCAGATGGATAAAAACAAGAATCTGGAGAGAACATGTTCAAGCCGGCGAGATAAGAGAGGCCGGATGTTTTTAGTTAGTCATTCATTTTCTTGATTTATTTTCATCACATGACCAAGTTGAATCACACTGGCACCCATTCATTTTTCACCATGAAATTTTACTTTCTTTTCTGTTTTTGTTTATATTGTCGTGATTTCTTTCCTCGTGTTTGTATGATACGACTATTCAATACAATTCAGGAAGCCCAAAGGGGGGGGGGGGGACTCAACTCACCGAACTGTAACGTGCGGTTTTATGACTCTCCCCATATTTGTCTGAACTTTTGAAGGCTTTCCGCTGTCGTTATTTTGTGTAATGTTGTGGCTGTGGGCGAGAAGTTTATTGGTTGATAAATTTTAATCTAAAACTTACATTTTATTATAACTAACCCCCCCCCCCCCCCTCCACCCCCCCTAGTGAGGGTTTATGGCTGAGTGGCTCAAAGATATTTCTTAAATCTTTCTGGTCTTTCCGAAAACTTGCCATCTCCCTCAGGTTATCTGGCGCTCTCTGGGGCGTATCGCTCATGTGCTGAATTTAAGACAGACAAGATAAGCAATAAAGGTCATTTTTTTGACACGTGTCCTCCAGGAGCTTCAAAAAGTACATCAAGTGGACTTTGCAGACAGCAAATCAAATATAGACTGCTTTCCTAAAGTTTACTTTGAAGCGACTGGCTCTGGGGTGCGTACATATCACAGTAGAGGTCAGGGGAAATACTTCCTTGTTCGTTTCACAAAATCAACTTTTGTCGCTGTTGATTATTATTGTTGCTTTAAAGGAGACCGACTTTTCCGCCTTTCGTGAGGTGTTGGTTTTTTTTTTTCCCCTAGTTTGAATTCCTTTCTAGTTTTTAATGTGATACTTAAGATAACTGAATGGACTTGTCTGTTTTACATTAAATTTGCATTTTCCTTTTCCCAGTTAGACCTTTTTGTTTTTTGGGTTTAATATTGGACAGCAATCTAGTTATTTAAGGTTTTTGAATTACACACTCGGATGACTTTAGTTTTTTTTTTTTTTCATTGCCCTCCAGATGACTGCTGATTATAGGCATTAAAATAAGATATAATTCACATTCATTTTTTTCTTTCAAGATGAACTTTCAATGGGAACGCGTCAAAGTCAGGTGCTTTGCCAGAGGGCAATAATGAATGGCTTCCCAAATTTCCTTCGTGGTGAAGTGAGCATTTTTCATGAGCTGCTGCTCTTTGTCTGACACGGCAGGGTGACAGTTGCTATTCAAGTACGCTATTAAAATTCACCCCTGAGCTATTGTTTGGGGATGAAGAGGATTTAAATAAAAAAAAAATCAGTATTTGCAAATAATGTATGAACTAAAATTCCAAATTGCTTTTCTGCATATTACACGTCGTCATTTGGCTTTTTTTTTTGATCAACATCAGGACTAAAATTAAATGTTGCCGAGGTGGAAAAAATTGTAATTTTAAACTAATGGGGAAATTTTTTTTATAATTTTTTATTTGTAATTTTTTTTTTTTTTTTAATTTTTTTTATTTATTTATTTTTTTTTTTTTTTTTTAGGGAGCGTGTGGAGAAAATCGTAACTGCAGCCACTCCCAGACAGCAACAATGGCGAATATGTTTTGAAAATCACATGTAATTCAATTCAAGCAGCCCAATTCCGCCCTACGGGATTCCCTCTCTCACATCTGTTATCTCATTGTTTCAGATACTTTATATATATATAATTGTGCGTATACATTTATGCACATCTGCACAGTGAAGCTGAATAAAGTGCTGAGTTCTACTGAAGACTCTGTGCTCTCTTACCGGAGCCCCTGTAGTGGTCAATAGTCCAAATAACCAGTTCAGAGGTCGAATCCTCAACAACAGCTTTAGCAAGTACTATTCCGACTGAACGGCTCGCTCGTCATACAAACCCAAGAATATATTAAAACAGCACGGTACTCATAGTCTTCCTCAAAAACTGACCCAAATTCCGGGTGATTCAGCGTCCTGTTCTAAATACCAAATGCAATCACACTTTGATAAATTTAGCATTGCAAATTTCAAATGTGTTTGGCATGAATTTTTGAGTCATCGTGTCAACAATTGGAGATGAGTCAATGATTGAATCACAATGAAATGGGACTTATCAAAACAAACAGTTTACCACCTTGGTGTTTGTTGTCCTTAACAGCTTTATATATTGTCTGTTAAAGGGGAAGTCATCCCCCCGAAAAAATAAAATTATTGGCAATATTAGGTTAGATGTGTCTTCACAAGTCTAAACATGACATTTTGATTAATATTGCGTTTGCGGAATTTGAGTTAAGCAGCAAAATCCCACCGTTTTTAGCCAAATCAGGGGTCGGCCATTTTGTCAGTTTCTGTTGCCTGAAACAGTTTCAGAAAAGAGTTGAGCATTGATTGGTCAGCCGACAGAAGTCACAACATGGCCGCCACCTGAGATGATTAAAAACAGATTGTACTGCTTAACTTATATTACGTAAATGCAACTTTAATCAGAATGGCTTGTTTAGACTATTGAAGCCAAATAGAACATTTTGTGGTGAATAATTTTTTGGAGGTCGACTTCCCCTTTAAACATTTTCATTGTGCCAAATAAGCACTTAGTTTCAATAACTACGCATAATAATACTCTTTTATATTGGATCAAATATATGTTTGAGATAAACTTGTATTAATAATATTGTTGGGTTTTGGAGACCAGATCCAATTCGGTTCTCTCTTTGCCCTGAAGAAGCTTACTCCAAAAAAAAAAAAATAGACAAAAAAGACAAAAACAAACCAGGCTTCACAGTTTAACCTTCTCGGAGCCTCCAACAAATCCATCTGGACGCCAATTATGAGTTGGACTAGATAGGTGGGTGGAGAAAAGAGACAAGTGTGCCATGTGACCACTGTCCGCTCTGTCAGCTGTGCAACAGATACAGAATGCAGTGGGAAAGCGATGTCCCTCATCTTTGGGTGAGTAACGCTGAAGGCAGACATCCAAATAATCCCACTCAGAGAGCTCAACAGAGACAGAAAGCGACACACAGCCAAGTATGCCAATGTCACTGCGCCCAAAAAAAAAAAAAACAAGTGTTGCATTGAGTTTCTTCTGTTGACATTTTCCAGACTACGGGATGTTCATGTGACAACATCTGTCACTAGTGATGTTTTTTTAGAGCATTTCTAGAATGCTCTTTTTTTTTTTTTTTCTTTGGTCCATTTTTGGTAAAGGGCCCGATTCCGACCCGAGTTTCCTGCATTGTGATTGTGCCATTAACTCGCCTGCAGCTGTCTTCACCTCACAATAGCGATGCAGACTCCCCGAAAATGACCCAATCAGATGGCGCCATCGCACCTGTCAGTACAAATGGAGCCGATGAGCTGCCTGGGTGGTTATTAGCCTTTGATTACTCCTCGCGCTGTGATTGCCCATCACCGTTTTCAACTCCCGTGTGTAGCAATCTCATACTGGGCCGAATGGGTAATATTGCCCGTAGCGATGCGCCGCATTGATAAGAGAGCGTGCCGTTACACACCAACGCGCGTTTCCTGGATTCATTACAAAACAGAATGGGAACAATTAAGAATCGTTTCCGACAGATATTACCGTTTGGCTTCTAGAATGATGAGAATCAACCCAGTGAGCCCAAAAACTCGTCTTTGGAACATTTTTGACACACCTCATGTTTATTTCCATCCTGTCTGGACAACCTCCAGCTTCAAAATAGTCCATTTCTAGATAATGACATTTTGCAAATATCTTCACCTGTCTGCCGGAGACAGGACTGACCTTTCAAATGAATAAGTCTTCTTCAGTTGATAGATTTATTTGTCGCGCATAATGCCAACAGCAGCGCTTCCGCTGGCATTTTGATAGGCTGAGAGCTGTTCATCAGATCCAGCTCATCATCCTTCGAGGGATATTGCCGACCATGCACTCCATACCACCCAAACAGCCCGATAAAAGACTGCTTCCCCACCTGTGCTCAATAGTAATCATTGAATTCATCAAACCGGTGTGCTGTTGGTTATACTTTCTTGTCTGATGGATGTAGACCCACCCTCTGATTTCATATATTAACCTTTAGTTTACACGCATCTAAGAATACTTTTTTTTTATCATTAGCTTATGTATGGATGTCGACTGGGAGTGGAATGGCGTTGGACTTATTTGCTCGTGGAATGTGGAATAATGCACCTTATAACGTCCCATATATGGAAATTTCCCCATAATTGTCCAAAAAATACGGACTTAATAAATACATAAAAAAAATACATATTAAATGTGTGATGCAAATTTCTGGTGAGTGTAGTTATGGAATTATGGAAAATTATTTTAGCTTTGTCGAAGGCAAAAATTCATATTTTTTAAGTCTTTTATTTAATGTTTTCATTGTTAGTATAGGGACAGTAGAAATGAATCTATAAATATTATAAATTATGAATGTTGATCTAATAAAAATGGGTTTTCGAATAACAATGGGCTATCGAGACATTGTTTTGGCCAAGAAGCTGAATGTAGTGCACAACGAAAAAAAAAAAAAAAGAATTATGAGTACACATGACACCCCCCCATGTGTTATTTATATTTAGCGTTAACAATTTGGAGGTGTTGTGGTGAAAAAGAACAGAATACCATGTGCACACAGGCAGAGGGATGTTTGCCAAGTGATTAATAATTTACCAGTGAGGGTCAAACAATATCAGAACCCCACCCCCCCTCATCCCCCCACAGCACCCCCGCCCCATTCTTAAATGTCATTGTATGTGTGGCAGCAGAACCTGAACTATTATTCAACACAAACATCAGGTTATGCGCTATGAATATGATACAGGATCTTTGTAATCATCACGTCGGAAATACTCGGTGATGGATCGTCCCCTTCGGTTCACTTCTTGTCGACCTCTACGTGCTGCGGAAAAGAAGCTGAATGCCGCATGTTCAGCTGTGATGGGAATGCCACAGCAGAAAGATACTCATCGCCTGCAATTATGATTGATTATAGAACCCGCAAGCGATTCACACAGCCGACTCCGCTGCGCAAAATTTGTTCTTGGCTCCGGGCGGTCACCCGTGTCACGTAGGAACACTTTAAAGCCGTCCATGCTATGTCAGGTGACTCGACTTGAATTTTATTCTAATTCCTATGTAACTGGTGTAACACAGCTGTTGGCTAAGTCTTGATTCGAATTGAATAGAGCGAAGACCAAACTCACCTCATTTGACTACGGGCACTGGATGACTTTTTTAACTGTTGAGATTAATATTCCGTAAAGCCGTAGATAGATAGCCCTTGGCTCAATGTCAATTTTATATATGTAATATGTATGTAATATATGTATTATTACACACACACACACACACAATATATATATATACATATATATATATATATATATATATATATATATATATATATATATGTATATATATATATATATATATGTATATATATATGTATATATATATAAGTATATATATGTATATATATATATGTATATATATGTATATGTATATATATATATGTATATATATATATATGTATATATATATGTATATATATATATATGTATATATATATGTATATATATATATATGTATATATATATATATATATATATATATGTATATATAAATATATATATGTATATATATATATATATATATATATATGTATATATATATATATGTATGTATATATATATGTATATATATATATATATATATATATATATATATATATATGTATATATATATATATGTATGTATATATATATATATATATATATATATATATATGTATATATATATATGTATATATACATATATATATATATATATATATATATATATACATATATATAATGTATATGTGTGTGTGTGTGTGTGTGTGCGTGCTGTATCCTTTTTGCAGACATTGCATTAGGTTGCATCATATTATTTTTCTCTTGTCAGTACATAAATAAATTCTCCAATCTGAGGTTTATAACGTTCTGTCTGTTTGAGAAAGCCATCACTTTGGATCAAACGAGCGCAAATCTATCTATGCTTTTTAGGCAATTTCTCGAAAGCGGTCGTCTGCGGAACATGATTTAAAGTCTTTTTGGTAAATGTTTGCCTGTTGGTGCAAAAACAACTCACGACTGAACATTAACATTCAAACCAGTGAACACAATTACCGCATGGACAATATTGTTAGGGATGGAACGCGGTCATTTGCCTTGGCGCTGCGCATCCCCCGCCTCGTTTGTCCAATTGAGCTCATTAGCTCTGTTATGGCATCAGTTGTGCCCCCCCGCCCCCCCCCCCCCCCCCCCACACACAAGCATGGGTTTAACAAACAAACTGTTGGCCACACTGAGTCAAACTGAGAAGTGAGAGAGAGTTCGGCAACAGTGCCAAACGACCTAATTCCTAATTTCGCTGCTGAGTTCATATGCAGTGATCATATTGGAGATTTTATTGCAACAAGTGGCTATTTGGAAACATGGCAACTCTCATTTAGATTTCTACTCAGCAACATTTGACCTTATTTGAGATTTGAAAATATTTTCAATGTGAGGCGAGCAGTTAATATTGAATTTAAGTGACTCCTTCGAGTCGACGCAACAATTTCCTTTAAATTTGCTCGTCCACACAGATGAGTTGAAAAACTACAACAAAGGCTTTACACAATAAACAATTCTCACAAACACGCTCCAAAAATATTTTCAAAAGTCTTTGCTGAAGAGTGGAAGCTGTCATAACACCAAAGTAAGGAGCTGTTGGCTCGGCATGATCAGACAAATTAGGCGAATGGAAACAGAATTTTCCTGGCGGAGAGCATCAATACGTGATCCGTTGGCAGTGACGCCGGTCATCAAGTTATTTTTACACCTAAATTGCTCATTTCTTAAAACAACGCCACCGCAGTCGCATGACAGGGACACTGGCGTCATGGCTCCGTTTAAAAAAAAGAAACAAAACAAAAAGAAATATTCGGTGCAAGCCTGCTGGATTTATATGAATTACCCAACACAGAAAAAAAAATTTCTTTTATTAAACATTTATATAGGATGTTATGTTTTTATAATAAGAACATGACCTGATGACATTCCTTCCAAAATTAATTTTGACAAATACACTCCATTTGGAAGCGTCGTTTATGAGAATCTCCAATACAGATCATTAGCCTCTCTTCCTGTTCCCCTCCTTTTTTTTTATTCCTCTGTGTGAAGAACCAAACGGAAGACAGACGGAAGACTTTGTTTTTGATGCTGATGCTGCCAGGAGCTCCAGAAGGTCTGACCAGGAGCAGATGCGGCAGTTATGAGACAGAGTCGTGTTGGGAGAGGCTTTGAGAATCTTGGCATGGCTCCGTGCTGGTGGGTGGACCAGTTGGAACCTTTCGAAAAGGGTATTGAGGATTATTGAGTGTGAGAGGAAATCATTAAGGAGAAGGCGTGGATGGAAGACAGTTTGAGACCAGGAAGTTTGAAAGAAAAGTCAGCCGACTAACTTGTCAAGGATCGCACAGGAAGAGCAAATAAAGGACAAAAAAAAGATGAACACTCGTGATTCACTGTTTAGTGCAATAGTCTGCACTCTTAACAAGGCCAGATGTCATGTTTTCTACTTTTACTGAAAGCCGGGTACACTTGCAAGTGAACTGAACACTGTATTTATTCTGTAAAAAGAGCCTTGATGGAATATTCCTTTTGAAAGGCAGGATTATATATCAGTACGTGTAGACCAGGGGTGTCAAAGTCATTTTTGTGGACGGGCCACATCGTAGTTGTGGTTTCCCTCAGAGGGCCGGTATGACTGTGAATCCATATAAATTGATTGGAAAGCCAGTTTTGAAATCAGAAGCTAGTAAGTAATTGTTCAACAATTTTTCAATTTATTTCAAAAGGGGAGGATTGGTAAGAAATAAATGGCAATATTCCATATCACAGTGTTGTTAAAAGTGAAGAAAATATGCTAGAAACAGGAAGTTGATGCCTTTGCGGGCCACATAAAATGAGGTTGCGGGCCAGATCTGGCCCCCGGGCCTTGAGTTTGACACCTGTGGTGTAGACGAACGCGTCTAATATCCTGTTATGGCCACTACTTTAAGTAACAATTTTATAGTATTGGGATTATTAAGATTTTATTTTAGCACCGACACAAATGATGGAACTCGTGTGACATGATCGTTCCTCGTTGAAATGGAGAATAGCCATTAATCTGTTGCAGCACTCCCTCAAAGCAAGACTTTCAGCCCCCTCACTTTGAGGATTCTCTTCTGACTCGATTTCCTGCTTTGTAACCTCCTTCTAAAAAACAACCCAAAAAAAACCAGTGCTTCCCAAGTCCTCTTAGCTCTCTCTCTTTTGCGCTCTCAACTTGCCTCCCTTAAACGCTAAGCACATCACGTGGCTCCATTTCGCTGTTTGTCTCATTGTTATTCGTCTTCGTGTTGTTGAATGAGCCACCCTGAAAAAAAAACCCTGGATCCAGACGGGCTCCCTCAGTAAAATTGGTCCAGAACCGCCACTGCTAATTACATAATGCTTATTAAACGGAGGTGGCGGTGAGCATCTTTTGAGTTTGGAAGAGTTGCTCGAATCAAAAGGGGACACTCACTGCCCTCTAGTGGCCAATAAGAGGATGTAAATGAAAATGGCAAGAATCAAAACGGTACATAAACCGCACACGCGGTGGGAAACGCACTTTTAATAGTAAAACGTGAAAATGTTTTTGTATTATTGTAAATCATGAATAAGTAATTTTCTTTTTGTTTGTATTGCTAAAAAAAAATGAATGTATCCCTACTGTGCTTTGGGGATAAAGTGTTGGGTAAGTAAGGTAAAATCCTCCTCTGAATACAGCAAGTTGCGCGTGACAGCGTGCGCAAACAACCCCATACGCGCCAACTGACACGCTTATCTGTCAGGAGTGTTTTTCTTTTTTGGACGTTTCAGACAATTTGGATGTGTGCTGGTGGTGGGGGGCGCTCATGTCTGCTGGAGCCGCGCATGCGCACCGGTTGGGAAGCGCAATTGAAAACGAGCAGTTATGCCGCACGAGGCAGAAAACGGTCCGGAGGCTTGGAACAACAGCCGAGACACCGGAGGACTGATCCGGGGACGGCGGCACCGGGAGCCGGCTGGCAGTCGTTAAGTTTATCACCCACCCCCTACCCCCCCCCCACCCCAGGTTAAGGGAACCTCCTGCCGAGCGCGCAGTGTGGGCTGTTGACCGAACTCGCTGCTTGTCCTCCACCTTCCCTCCCCGATACATCAACAATGTTGCTGCTAGCCGACTGAGGATTTATGACTCCCACCTCCGGCTTGTTTGTACCGACTGTGAGTCAAACTTGAACCGAGACAATAAGCGACAAGCAGCGGCGCTCACTATGGTTTTATTGGCGGTGCGCCGAAGGAGATGTCTCGGACGCTGCTGTATGGGGACGATCTGCCTTCAGTTGTTGTTGTGGATTTTATGTGCCGTGAACGGAGAGGAGCAGCCGTTCAGCGTGGAGGTAAGAAACGGGACGTCACCTGATGTCAATAAATAATAATAAAAAAAAAAAGACGCGCACTATTAATAATGACAACAGGAGCGTCATTATTCCCCCGATGGTCCAAATCAGCAACTTTTGTCTCCTTTCGCGAGCATTTAACACACGCTTCATTGTGTTTGTTTCAACAATGGACTCTTTGTGCGAGAGATCATTCCGTTTTTGCACTTTTCAGCGGAAGAATTGACATTTCCTCTGGACCAGAAATGATCTGACTGTTACCCAGTGCTCAATTCTAAGAGTTATGCATAGAATAAGAATATCATATGCAGTATTTATAAATAATCAGTAATCGAGGCGGGATATGATTATTCATTCTGGAAATGATTAAACTCAAAAATCCATCTGAGCAATGAGAAATACTTGAATTAAGCTAACATTTAATGAAATTGTCATAGCAGGCTTTGAGATGGCTTATGATGACATCACAGCTGATCTTATTCTAAGTAAGGAAGTGCTATCATCTTCCAATGAAATCCTTCCTGTCCACTATTTGAAATATTGAGGAATTAAAAAAAATAAATCCAATATTTGCGAACTGACTAATGTTGGGGGCTTACAGTTGCCTGCTTCACAGTTCTGGGTTCAGATCGTGTATGGATTTTCGGGTACCCCGTTATCCCGACATTGAAGACTCTACTGTAAATTGTCCATAGGTGTGACTGTGAACGTTTGTTTGCCCTGCGATCGGCCGGTGATCAGAGCAGGTTTGCTTCTCACTTACCATGGAAAGTCACCCGGGGTAAGGATGAGCTCACCGACGACCCTCTTAAGGACAAGCGATGGGCTAATAGAAAACTGATGGATGGATAATGAGTGTTGAATTAAAAAAAAAAAACACACTCAACCTCAAATAATATATGAATACGGAGAAATACTTTCAATTAACTGTTCTTTCATACATCATATCATCCAAAAATCGGTCCTACAGACTGCAATGATATTGTCCCACATTGTTTTGATTTCACCATGCTATGCGTGTGTGTTTTTTTCTTTATCTTTAATTGACTGTGTGTCTGCTTGTTGTGCATTTGTGTGACATAGTAAGTTCACGCCGCCGCCGCCAAATACTATAAGCACGCTGCCAGGCACGCAAGTACATAAACTACATTTGAAACGCGCCGCCGGAAACGCTGCGCACGCTTTCGGTCTGACGTAGCATTCATGAGATGTGCAACTTTGAATGGGTTGTGAAATCCTTCATGTGCCTACCTTGTAAACATTAACTCTACTTCAGCATTTTCAAAAGAATCAATCTAATTTAATTGTTTGATTTATTTTTAAATGTTCATATATAGCCTCGGAGGAGCCAGTGTGTTTTTTTTTTTTGTTTGTCCCCCCCACCCCCTCATGGAGATCCGTTAGTCTTTTTATAAACGAGCCTTGGCTTCACAGACATGCATTCACATGGACATCTTGGCATGTCCACTGACGCTCATTCAAGTAGCGGATCAACACGTCCACGTGATTTGCGAGTTTGGCATGCCGCAGTCTTCTCTGCTGAGAGGCAGGCATTAGATTTAATCCAGATGCTGCAGGTTATCAAGTTAAACGCTCACAATACAAAATAAGGGAGGAAGACACCCCCACGTTCAATGTACTTTTTTTTTTTTTTTTTCTTGGAGTGAACGGTAATCATTCTCGACCAAGATGTAGCTGCTTTCTCTCTTATTAGATTTGAATAACAAAATGAGAACAAAAAATAAACTCTGATCTTATTTGTTCTATTGAACGCTATCTGTTTTAAAATCAAAATCTTTTTTTTGTTTTTACTTCCGCAATTTTGGCCTATAGAACACCATCCCTACACGGAAGCAAAGTGGTGTCAAAATGGTGTCAGAAACATTTTCCTTATCTGCCCATCCTGCACAACACGATGCAAGGAAATGCAGAGTTTAAAGGAGTTTGGTTATATTGCGACTGTCAATTCGGTGCTTATCTCATTCCGAAGTGATTGACTAGGTCTTGATCATTTTTGCTTTGTGCAAAAGATTCTTTCTCCCAGTCACCACATGACAATACTCTCAGTCCCATGTCTTTCAGATGCTGTATTTAAAGATGCAAAATCAGCCACCGCAATCTGTCGGGATGGATAAATCACTTTGTGTGTGCCAATTTACTCCTCACAGTTCTGTGTTTAAGTAGAAACCCGAAAATGAAATGCACGGCTCTGGATGCTCCCAGTTAGGAAATCAGCTTCTGCATCTGATTCCATGCACTAATTTTGGGGCCTATCTGCCAAACCTGGTGATATTCAGGACGGGTTTTGCCCCTCACACCAAAAAGCCCCGTTGAGGAATGCGATGCTGCAATCAGACGGCTTTTTACAGCCACAATAAGGATGACTGACTGTGATTCACCTGGAAAGTGCTCTTTGTGGAATTTGGCTGTGTGTGTCTTTCCTAACTATGCTCATGGCAGGTATTCATAGGTGGCAACAAGGGTAGTCCTTCTAAATAATAAAAAAAAAAATGGTTTGCTCAATTGCTGCTCCGTTAAAAAGACTTACTGTTCTGCTTGGCTGACTTCCTGGATTTTAAGTCACGGTAAAATTGGCTGCCTTGCCTTTGTTCTCCATGAATATTTTTCCCGTTCTTTCCTCCTTTAATTTGGATTTGTACAGAAGGTACAGCCTGTTACTGCTTGATAAAATAGTCATTAATTAATTCTTGTTACACATCTGCTGCACATCTGAAAGCTTTTCGGCTTTTTTTTTTCAAGGGGCCAAAGCGTTTTTTTGTTGTTTTTTTTTTTACTTAATACGGTTTTCATAGCAGCACAGCGGTGATAAACAAGCATCCACAAAGGAAGCACCTTGCGACTGATGCCCAATTTAATTTATGACAGGGTCAGTTGTGTCTGGCACTGAAAATTGAAAATCGAATCAATCGAGACTTGAGAGAATCGTTACATCCCTAGTTGCTCGGTTTCCTTTAATCTTATATATATCGTAATGAAAGACACTCTTAAATCGTAAAATTGTCTAAGCAATTAAGTTTGACATGAATTTTCGGTCACAGTTTACCGAGAAGCTAAAAATTTAGCATGTCGCACACCCGAAATATAACCTGATGCCATCGGGGCCTGCCGTGCCCGTATGTCGGGAACTTATTCCGAGTGCCGGGATGTTTGTATATATGAAAAGGGCACTGACTTTTTTTGCAGAGGATTTCAAAATAACAGTCATATTTCAAACTTGGTTTCGTTGAAAATCCAGAAGAAGACCCCGAAAGAATACGCTCACTCCCAAAAGGCACCAACCACTGATCAGTATGTTGGATCAGACTGTGACATTTGTGGGTGACATTTTTGTGACATTTTGTCCTAATGGGGCCACAGAGGTAAGCATGGCATGCATTAGCAATTACGTGTGCATGCGTGTGTGTCTTTGTGCACGTGTGTATCGCGTCACTAGAAGGTGAATATGCGGCGCTTTCAAATTTACAATCCCCACCGTGCATCCGATCACAAATCTCATCTTGTAGTTTTGTCTGAACTCCTGTTGGATCTTTTAAAAGAGATTTCAGGAGGAATAGCGCAGTTAGAGTTTGTGTTGACGTGTGGGTTTGCGGTCACTGGTGTGGGCAGGAAGGCTGTGGTTTCCTTGACAACCCTGGCACACTCGCCAGTGGTTGTTGGTGTGATGAATAATTTAGAGTGGTCAGATCTGGCACGCTTTGCTAGTGGGACTGGGTTGTGTTCCAATGCCTCACCTGTCCGAAGAGCCCACTTGGCTCCTAGTTTCCCGTACTTCCCGAAAAGATCAGAGACTCAAAAGGACATAACGCGAATGAGTACGGCCCTTACAGTTCGAATGAAGTCAAACAAATGGAAAAAAAGTCTAAAATATCCAATACGGTTTTTTTTTTTTTTTTTTTTTTAAAGGAATGTTAATGAGATAAATTGCCAGAATATAATCTATTTTGGAAAAAAAAGTCTAAAATATCCAATACGTTTTTTTTTTGTTTTTTTTTTAAAGGAATGTTAATGAGATAAATTGCCAGAATATAATCTATTTTGGAAAAAAAAGTCTAAAATATCCAATGCGTTTTTTTTATTTTTTTTTTAAAGGAACGTTAATGAGATAAAATGCCAGAATATAATCTGTTCTGAAAAAAAAGTCTAAAATATCCAATACGTTTTTTTTTTAAAGGAACGTTAATGAGATAAATTTTAAGTTTTGAGTAACAATTTTTTTGTGTAGTTTTGCCAAACATTTTGGATGAATTCTCTGTTGTAAAGTTTTTAAATTAAATTAAAAATAAATTTTCCTGTGTCTGCACTGGTCATGCTAACTATCGTTTCAACGTCACTTTGGAACCAACTAGGCTTAAAAATAAAAAAAAAATTAAAAAAAGCCATATTAAACTTGCTTTGCATATCCAGCTAGATGTCTGACAGCATAAATTACAGGCCTGTAAATATTTGAAATTTGGAATGACCTGATTTATTTATCAAGAAATATTCAACCATCTAAAAGCGGTCAGCTAATATAAAAAGGACTAAAAGCTTTCCCACCTGACACAGGAAGTGAATCCTTAAACCTCCGGTGAGGCTTGCGATTCCTTTTTTTCCACCATTTCAAAGTCGCTTTAATCCTATCATGCTTTTCACTTAAATTCATCTGTCATGTCGTTAACTCAGGCGCGCAACGTGGGCTGAAGCAAACCGTCACTTGCTGTCCCCGTGACCCGAGGGACCAGACACATGTCAGCTGATCTGTCGGAAATGGCAACATCAACAATCGCCACATGCTCTGAACGCGCCCGCTATGCCAGCTGGGCTGCCTGACATACACTTCATCCATAATGGAGTAATTCCATCGCCTTACACGTTGGCCTTTTGATGGCACCCGTCTTTGTAATTAGGCCACCTTCTGCTTGTCAGGTGTGCTCTGAGCTTGAGAGGGAGCGTTGGTCTAGGGTTCACATCAGCTCAGTCTCTTTGTCAAGCTCCTCGAAGGGGGACGTAGGAACTGAGCGTTTGTCAGTACCGTATTCTGCCCGTCCTTTCGGATCAAATATTTCTCGGCTATTTTAGGTGTTCTGTAGCGAGACGATATGTTTTTCCCCCTCGCATTGTGGAACAGTTAAGAAAAAAAACAAACAATGCAGGTGAAAATACAGATAAATGAGGCAAGGCCGAAGTCTTCTCAAATCCTGACTGAATTCCGCATCTCAGTGGAGCGGAAGCAAGTGTCGACATCCCAGAAATAGGCACTGATGCAATTCCGACATTTTCGGCTTTATCGCTCTCATTTAAAGCGAAGGGGACATTCTAACGTCATGACTGCAAAGGGGAAGTATGAGTCATGAGAAGGCTGATGTGCTGTGATTAAATCATGGGAAAAGTTGCGGTTCGTTCCGGGTAATTGATTGTTGAGAATTTGAATAAATGAACAACTCGGATGTCTCCATGTAAGCCCTGGCTACTGTTTGACTTTCTAACCGTCACGTTTATGCTTATTCAAAGTAAACAGCTTTGTACTATGCCATGGTAAAAAATAAATCAATAAAAATATATAAATTAATTTACATATTCATATAAGATGGGTAGAGTAAAGTGAATATTAGCAACTCTAAGCAAGGAATTTTTTTTTTTTTTTTGTGAATCGTAAATCTGTGAAATGTGTTTTTTTTTCTTCCATTGGAGTTCAAAATAAGCTTTGAGTAGCACTCAGATTGAAGTTGTTTTGATTTAAGTGTGAAATTGAAGAACATTATCTCACGATTGCAGGTTTGAGAAAGTGGCCTATCACGTCCTTAGTTGACCTTTTCGGACTTTATGAAGAACAAATACGACAGCTAAGACTGCATTACTTGACTTATCGCAGGACTTGACTTGAACGGACTTACTTGAGACAAAATGCCCGTTTGGACTTGTTCGAGGTTCCAACTCGGGACTTAACACACCTGCTCGTGTGCGACTTGATCCTTTCTCTTAGAATTTCCATGATAGACCGCCGAGGAATTTCCATTTCATTGAATAAAGGAGGCTGTCGAGCTGCGGCCGACTTCTTTCAGTGATCCTCAAATCGGCACGGAAAGTGAATCGATGAAAGACCTGCACCGGGGGGAAATAATTAAAGAAGGAACCGAACAAACTAATAAGGGAGACGGATGGTGATAAAGGAACTTTGGACCCGATTAAGCGGTATATCTTTGGAATTGATGCTTGACTATAAACGTAAGTTTATACATCTGGTTGCTGCTTCTGCTTGTGTTGTAAAGTTCGTTTACAACAAGCTGTTTACTTATGCAAATATCAAAAGGAATTCAATTCTCAAGGCTAGCCACTAATGGTCTTTTCCTTTTTTTCACCCAAGTGATGTTGACCATCTTAACAGGATAAGATGGGAAGAAATGGATAAATGAATGAGTATTTTTTTATTTTTTTTTTATTATACAGCATTTATTTTATTATTTTTTTATTTTTATTATTTAAAGATGGCCAAGGAAAAAGAGCCTTTTTTTTTTTTTTTTTTTTTTTTTAAGTCTTTCTTGTGCCTCTTGCGATTTCACCGAGGCAGTGTTAAGGGAAAAGCCAAATGTGTCTGTGATTTCAAAGAGCAGACGCCAAGGAAGAACAGATGATTACAAGACATGAAAAGGGAAAGTATGCATCAGAAGGCAAATGAATAGCGCTGGAGACGAGAGTGATGTTCCGAAATGAGATCTGAGAGCACTGGAAACAATTACGTATTTTTTTTGAGCGAACGCGAGCGATGCTGTCAAGTTTTATGGAGGCTCTCAATCAATGGCTTTTGGACCCAGTGAATAAATTGAGGACATATTGCTCTTTATATTACCTTCTTCTCTTTAATCCACAAATTACTAAACATTTCAAGATGGGGAGGAATTTAATAGATTGCATCGTTGATTTGTATAAATTCACATTGGCAGACCCGCGCGTATGTTGAGGAAATTTCACGTTTTGCTAAAGAGCTCCGCAGCATGAAGGCTAATTGAGAGAAATTTGCTGCCAGACTAGTTTATTAGACTTTTGATTCCCAGTCGTTTCTATTTTCTATGTCTACACACTTCAAATGCGCACAATATATCGCTTGTTTTTATTGGTCGCTTTTATTTGTGTCACAAAATGCAGACGTCGGCTGTTCTGTTTACTCTTTTGATGATGAGCAATACAGAGCGTCTGGGACTAGCCAAATCCCTAAAGCTCTCCGTGGGAAAGCCCGAGTGACCCCCCCCACCGTCCTCCCACGATCTGAGCAGTGATTCCCTTTGGCAGGATTTTATAGGGACACTGAAAGCTCGATTATGGCAATTTCTTTTCCTGACAAGCCAAACAATGCGATAAAAGACTGCATTCTGCGCTCTAAACCTCACGTAGATTCTATTATTTTTTTCCTGACAATTTCCCTTTTATTATGAACATTTCCTGCCAGAGAGACAACCGCTCTGTGCTTTTCTGATCATATAAACAATGGGATGTAAAATCAATATTTATTCGTAACGGTTACTGAACAATTTATAAGAATTGTTTCAACGCTATGGCGCAAGTCCACAGTAGATCATGTCAGGAGACAGTTAACAGTTAATTGGACTTAATTTATTTACTAGAAATTCATGAAAAAAAAAATCTTCAAATTGTTTTCAATGCACACGTCAAATATCCAAAATTTGCTCTGTTTTCTAATTTGTGCTTCTCTGTCCATAGACATGGCTCCAAAGGTATGGCTACCTCCCTCCTGCAGACCCCAGAATGTCAGTACTACGTTCTGCCCGAGTCATGCAGTCCGCTATCGCTGCCATGCAGCGCCGCTACGGCCTCAATGTTACGGGAAGTCTGGACAGCGCCACCATAGAGTGAGTTTCACATGCTTAGGAAATTCCTAAAAATCAGATGGATCCATACGAAAGCACTGCCGAAATGTCAAAGGGTGGAAAATTTCTGGTCAATTTTGAGAAAATCTTTCCATAAGAAGTCAAAATTCTTATACAGCATATCAACACATCTGTCCAATTTCATATATATTTTTTTTTAATATTCTCATTTTTAGGATGTGTTTAATGCAGAAATTCCATTCACTGAAAAATGTAAAAATTCTTGCAAAAAAAAAAAATGGAGATAAATGTTTTTCACAGGACAGTAACGACTTGATCCTTTTTTTTTTTCCAAATAACAAGAGAGAAGCCACAAAGAAAAATATAATGAAAATGAGATCGAAATCCCCCCCAAAATACTGTAGTTGTAACAGTCACTTATTTTTTCACAATGTAAGTTGATAAAACATGCCGGTGATTGGCGTACCAGTGGGAGATGCGTTATCTCCTTAATCCCCTGTTTTGTATTCAGGTGGCAAGTGCAATTACTTTGCAAGACACAAAGAACGCCAACTTGTCCTAAGTGGGTCATTTTAATATGATCAAAGGGACCTTTTACGATTGAAAAGAAACTATCATTTACATTGGTAGGCATCCAAGTGATGGTTGTTTGATGAATAAATCTCATGAAAGTTGTCGTCCACCCTCGACACTTTGTAAAATGACTTTTTACCTGCGCGGAACTAAAACAGTGTTCGCTGACATTTGTCCCCTGCAACGCTGAAATGCCATCCGTGCTACAAATGGCAATGAGCTCAATTTGGCCACTGAACTGTAACGTGGTAATGTGTCCGCCAGCCGAGTGACTGCTATCTAACCGATGGACTGAAACGGGGGTGAAATGTGATCAGCTAACGCTGTGCCTGTTTTTTTTCTATTTCTCCATTGCTTCTCTGTGTGCAGCAGTAACACACTAAGGTGAGGTGCCCTTTGAGTGTGATATGTGTATCGATTAGATAATGCATTCTGGCGAAATGTGTGAGATGAGAGACACGTGCATGTTGTGTCGAGTCCTCGAAATAAAAATTTTTTTTGTGTTGCGTCCTGCTCGATTTTTTTTTGGTTTTTCGATTAGTGTCAAAATCGAGTTGCGCTGTTCGCACTTCAGCTGCGCTCGCTAGTGTTTTCATTAGACGAGCATCATCTATGGCAAAGGTGGGCAAACTTTTTGATTGGCGGGCCACAATGGGTTCTAAAATTTGACAGAGGAGCCGGACCAGGAGCAGATGGATGGAGTGTTTTGGTAACCTCACCTCATCGGAGAAAAAAAAACCCATTTAATTTTAAAGGAAAGTGAACAAAAGAATTACAACAATATAAATGTCTTTGAAAAAACACAGTATTTAGAAAATAAAACAAGAACAAGGTTTATTCATTTAATTTTTTTCAAGTTCGGCGGGCCGGATTAAAATGTTTAGCGGGCCACATGTGCCCCCCGCGCCGTAGTTTGCCCACGCCTGATCTATGGGATGTTGCGCGACCTTCTGCTATCGTAACTCGTAGCTGAATGTAATCATTGCAATAAATACACTTTTTTTTTTCTTTTTGTCACACACACCATTGGATCGGATCATGTTTCATCGGTAACAACACTCCTCTACTGTCTCCTTCAGGTGGATGAAGAAGCCCCGATGTGGGGTTCCTGACCAGATAGCAGGCGCATCCAAATTCAGCGTCAGGAAACGGCGGTACGCCCTCACGGGACAAAAGTGGCAACACAAACATATCACATACAGGTGAGTGCGGCTGACTTTTATTCCTTCGGAAAATTCCCTACCTGGTTCTTGCCTGCGGCGCAAAAAAGAACATCTGATTGTAGCGGATGATATGCCCACATCTGTAACAACGAGGAAGCTGGAAAGCATGCGGGTCATCACGAGTTCAACGTTGCTCTAAGCTGAGATTTGGTTTGGTTTGGTCTAGCCTCACAATTTGTAAAATCACTTTTATCTGTAGCGTGGCCTGCCTCTCTGGCTTTATGTTTTATGGGACAATCCTTAATAGTTGTCTTTTGTCTACTTTGAGGATGAATGCGTGTCGAATATTAAATTAGACATGCAGCTGTTTTGGGACTGTGCGAGTATATCATTCGTGGCAGGGAGGAAAAACAGTATGTGAACGGTGAGCCCTCTGGAATTTCTTCCATTTCTGCATAAATTGCTCATAAATCACCAGTCTGCCGAAACTAATGCCATGCAAATATGCATTTTCATATTTTTGTTGTGAAAGCTCACAATCAGGGCAAACTTAGGACCATGTTGCACTTTCAGCAAGATGCCTGGGTGGCGAATTGGTCAGGCTCAGTAAAGGTAGTCGGGGATGTGGAGATGAAAGGGAAGACGGAACGAAGGAGAACCTGCAGCACACGAGAGATGAGCTGCAAGGAGAGGAGGACCCCCCCCCCCCACCACCACCCTCCCCCAATGGAAAAGTTGGGGATAGAGTATGGTTATGTAATGGGATCGAAGGATTTTGAGAGTGTATTTGCTCTTGTGCGCATATTCGTAAGGGCTCTATATGGCTGTGTGCTTGGCTTAGTCAGCTTTGCCTCGAGCTGTCAAACTGCTGCAATGGGAGTCGGGAATGCGGTGAATTCCATTTTGTCTTTAACCATTGGCGGGGGGGAAAGGTGACACAGTAAACAGTGGGGGGGGGGAATCTCGCTTTTTGGCTGCAGACAATACATTTCGACTGTTCATTTAGTTAAATTGCGCCATGTTTGTGCAACTGAATCTTTAATGTCCTTGCGGCTGTCTCGATCTGCCGCGCTGCTGGTTTGATTCCAGCTTCGGTCACGCTCATGTCAACCCCCCCCCAAAGAAATATCCATCTTTTGCTTTCAAACTCGTTAAATAATCATTAATAAACAAAGCTGGGGTTTGAAAAGGCATAATTAATGCAAGGCCGCCCAGTGTGTGCTCGTTTCCACATTGCCGCGTACAGTATGTGCTGTTGGGAGGCCCTAATTAGCTTTGGCATCCCCACTGTTTTCCCCGCATGCAAGTACTGTTATAGCGCATGAGATGTATCCAGAGTAATTATCACCTCACAACATGGAGTTAAATATTTGATATGGCCTTAGAAGGGGTTGATTTATTTATTTATTTATTTATTTTTGTTGTTGTCAATTAACAGCTGCTTGTTTATTAGAAATGGCTTGGACTTAATGGCTTTTTTTTTGTCCTCAAAATGGGATGTACATGTGTTTTTTTGCAATCACCTGAGCCAAAATCTAAGGACATATATGTATCATGTCATGTCTCTAAACAGTACCAGGGATGGACCGATTATGGGGCGGGCCGATTATTGGCGCCGATATGTGGCGTTTTGATGATTATTGGCCTGCGTTTTTTAGCACATGTAAAAGTGTGTTACCATCTGGGAACTGTTTATTTACATTTTCTTTAACGTTCTAAGAGACTCTACTGACTTTGAGAACACTCTGCGCCTTTTATTTTTGTTTCAAATAAGAACATCGATAAGTGACATTTTTTATTCATTTTACTTTTTAAGACACGCCAATGACCAATGGGAGTGGATTGTCCAAAATATTTTATTAATTTGAAAAAGAATCTGGTAAAATTGTTCCATAAAAAATGCTTAAAGGCGTTTCAACAAAGTTAAGCATTTATATATATATTTTTTATTTTGACGCCAATATTTTCCTTTTTACTGAAAATAAATATTGACACAAAATACCGGTTATCGGTTATCAACTATCTGTATCGGCCCTGAGAAAACAATATCGGTCTATCTCTTATTTGCTTGACCATCGTGATATGTGATCATCAAACCCGATTTGGAATAGAAATAACATGTTCCATGTTCAGAACACAACCGTCACAGCTTCAATGTCGACATCCATATATTGCCCGCTTGCCTGCGTTGTCATTCATAGTCTGTTTTATTGGATGTATTTCATAATACCATAAATGAACGTGTCGCACGTAATATGGCTCGCAAACATTGACTGCTGCTCTTTCTCGGATGGGACTATTTGATTGATCGCTGATGTTTGCCGCAAATGTTGCTGACTTCAGAATCCAAACGTTTAACTGTTGCGCGGTTATCTCTGCCTATAATCCTTCTTTCAAAATTATAAAAAAAATATATAATTATAAAAATAAAATATGCATATAGAACTTAGAAAACTATAATATATATATATATATATATATATATATATATATATATATATATATATATAAAAATATAGATAATATAACTTATAAAAATAAAATCTAAATTTGAGTCCTTTGAGTCATGTTCAGCGACAACATTAGGCACTCTCATAAGCTGTTGGCAACGAAACCAGAGTGAAACCAAATTTTAATACCATGACAAATATTTTCAGAGCATAGAAATCAGAGAGAGGTTTTCCTTCCATGACTAACCAGACTCGGGCTTTCAGAAGGCAGTGGGCTGTTGATAAGCCTTAATTAGAAAGTAGATTTGCGAGGTAGAAAATTGTCCAATCTGCTCCACACCTGCAACATATTAGAGCTGGCAGGGTGGACTCAGCTGCCCTCGCTCACAAATGGCGCCATGTGCTTCTGCGTAAATCAGCATGAATGGCATGAATCGTATTTTGAACTTGCCATTATTCGTGCGTGTACTTCAATCATTTATTTCACATTAAATGCATTTTAAAATGCTCATTCACTGCCAGACAAGTAAAAAAAAAAAATGGATCTTTGACGTATTTAGCCGTCAATGGTAGTCAATGATTTTTTTCCCCTCATTAGAATACGTGCGAGTTGACAGTTCTGAGTTTGGCTGTTTAAATCCACGCTCCGGCCTGGCTGGCTGACGCCTAGCGATAACATTGACAATCGCCGTTTCCCGGATTGACATCAGGTTACCGCAAATGACGTGTTATCTTTCTAATTGCTTCAGTTATCCAAATGTCGGCGAAGCGATCGATCCACCATATCTGATTTAATGAGCCGTTCGCTGTTTCACGGTACGTGCGGGTCCACGCGTACACGGACTTGCTCGGCTCCACTCGACTTTGTTGCTAGAGCACAAAAACATCAGCAACGACGATGACGGTGTACAAATGCCAGTTTCCGAATGCGGATGCTTTAAAAACCTCTTCCGTTTTGTGTGATTACAGCATAAAGAACGTGACACCCAAAGTCGGTTCTGAGGAGACCCACGACGCCATCCGGCGAGCTTTTGACGTTTGGCAAAACGTGACGCCGCTACGCTTCGAAGCTGTGCCATACAGCGAACTGGAGCGAACCAAGAAAGATGTGGACATCACAATCATCTTTGCCTCAGGTTTCCATGGCGACAGCTCGCCATTTGACGGCGAGGGTGGATTCCTAGCCCATGCCTACTTCCCGGGGCCAGGAATCGGAGGCGACACGCACTTTGACTCGGATGAGCCGTGGACATTGGGCAACCCCAACCATGATGGTAAGCGCGGCGTTACTTTTTTTTCCGAATTTCTAAACAGTTCCCACGGTTGACATGTTTTGGTCAAAATAAAAAGTAAAGCCCTCATTTGTTCAAGTTCAAGTGGTTTTACTGGACAACAAAAGGGCTTTCTTAATTAACGTCAAATAGTGGATGAACAGGTACAGTAAGGACAAGTTGAATTAATTTCGACTCTCCAACCGTGAGACATTTGCAGCACAGAATTTCTCATTAAATTCAAAGGCGCAAGTCTTCCCCGCTGTTCCGCAGAGACCACTCCAGGCGGAATCATCATTCTGGTCATGAGTCAAAACAATGACACAGACTACTGAGCCATAGATCGCGGCAGACAAATTAGATTTCAAAAGAAATAAGCCAGGAAGTGCCAGTGAGTGACTTTGGGGGGGGGGGCCTCAGAGGTATGAGAGGAAAACGGAAGGAAGGATGCCACAGTTTCTCTCGACAAATATTAGAGCTCACAAAAGAGATCTGCTGTGAGGGAGAGACCGAGGAAGCTCCATCGGAAGAAATAACGAAAATCATTCGAGGAAAATGGGTGAGAACGGGGGGGATGAGCTGAGCACGCGATTGACGAAGCAAGGACGTTTCAGTCTAAAACAGGACGGGTTTGCAGTTTGACGGAAGAGGCGACCTCGGGTTGAGTAACGCAATTCCCCCGTTCCATGATTGTGTTTAAACACACAAACATGTACACACACTCCGCAAGTGTTGCCAATCCCTTCCTGTGTCGCCTTGGGGGAAGGGGAAGCGTCTGTCAATGAAGGCTGTGATTCACCGTCTTCAACCAAACATGCCGATCGGCGTGCAGTACACCACTGCGAAATTCCCTGAATTTTTAAAGTTCAGAATTTTCCAAGGGAATGAACGGAAACACTTTGAAAGGGACTGTGACTATATTTGGATGTGAGTTTTTTTTGTTGGGTTTTTTTTTTCAGTTTTTGTTCATTTTTGTAGCAGTTCAGACGAATTAACTCAACATTCATGTTTTTTTTTTTAATCATTCACTTCAAGTCAATATTAAATATTTGCGTCAACATATTTGATCCCGCTAGAAACGTTCTCATCTCTCGTGTGTGAAAACATCTAGGCCAGCGCTTTAGATGAAAAGCTTATTGCAAAATGCATTTTTGCATCATTAAAACATGCATACTGGAATTATGGAGTTACTTTTGTCTTGATGCGTCTTTATTTTTTCCCACTTATTTTCAGATTTATAAAATGGATCTAATATCGCCATCCGTCCTTTTAGGTTCATTTTTCAGTTTAGTTGAATCTACACGTATATATACAAACCGATGTGTTCCTGTCCAGTAAGTTGCCAGTCCGTCACACGTAATCCCTCGCACCGTTGAGGCGAAGGACCAGTTGGAACTGTACTTGTTGGCGCCTGCAGACTGTGGATGCTACTGTTGTTGTTTTGAATGATGAGGCCACCAGTGAACGCTGGCGAATTAATCCTTGGGTCTGCTGAGAGATAAACGCTTAAGTACGCACATAGCAATTCCATCTTCTAGGTTTCAAGCGTGTTGTTTTGTCTGACTCTTTACGCAGCAACACAAACAGATTAGTCAAACATAATATCAAGTGAGGACATTTTTTTTTTTGGAATGAGACACCAGAGGGTGTGCTTCCTGTTAAGATGAGTTAATGACATTTCTAGAGGATTGGAGTGTCATTTGCGTTTTAGAAGGATGGCGTGTGAGAGTTTCTGCAGACAGCAGCGCACGAACTGATTGAATTTGGGTTTGCTAGCCTGGCTGCTAGCATACGCTTCAGTACGATATCATTTTATACTTTCTTGTTCCAGCATTGAGTTTGAGAATGATCCTTGTTTTTTAATTTATTTTATTTTATTTTATTTTATTTTATTTTATTTTATTTTAATTTAATTTAATTTAATTTAATTTAATTTAATTTAATTTAATTTAATTTAATTTAATTTAATTTAATTTAATTTAATTTAATTTAATTTAATTTAATTTTTACATCAATTCAATTAAATTACAACAATTTCAGCTTGCGTATCGTTCCAAAAAGACGCTGACAACACTGGTAAAACCTCAAACCTGAAAAGCCATTATACAGACGTCACTATCATTTTGTCATTTTGTCATTTTGCCTTCACATTGCTCAACTCTCTTGCCTTTAAGCGAAGAAAAGTAGAACTGGTTTGCTCTTGGCTCTGTTCTAATTCTTCTTCTTCTCTCACTCTCATGTTAGATTGACCTCTGTGCATTCACGTTCATGATGGTTTGTCTGTAATCGTCACTGGTTTTATTTATCCCGGGTTGAGAGAAAACGTTAGCACCAGAGAGCGTAAAGGGGGTGTATGACGCGCTTGCATCTCAATCGAGAGTCGACATCCCTCGGGGCCAAAACGCAGAGTAGCGATTATGGAACACCTACAGCTTGCGCTGCTTGCTCTGAATAATCTGGCTTTAAAGACGATGGGTGTAAAGCTGTGCTTCATCATTAGATGGAAGACGGATCACAAAGTGATATAGTGTGTGGTAAGCGTTGCATTTGCCACTTTTTGGAAAAAAAAAGTGTTGCTAAAAATTAACAACTGATGACAAGTCATTCCACTTACTCGCTTCTGTCGCCCAATATTTGCAAAATCCGAATACAGGCAATCCTTTAAAAAAAAAAAAAGAAAAAAACACTGCATATGTTACGCTTTATTTCATAAAGATTTTGGTGCCATCAAAGAATGTGGATAAAGAAAACCCAAATTTTCTAACAGGGATTTTTACAGCAGCCCAATTTCCCAATGACGCCTTGATGTGTCACAGCAGGGCAGTCCTCACACAACGTTCTTCTGTCTTTATCTTTTGTCCTTTTTATCTCTGCTATCCAGATGCTTTTTTTCCTACCTCTTAGTAAAATAATAATTTAAAAAAAAAGGAGGGTGGATTTCGAGGATTTTTGTATCAGGAGAAGCAGCAATTTAATTCATTCACTGCCATTGACGGATATAGAAGGCAAAAAGCACATTCATTTTACCTCGGCTGGCAGTGAAATGACTTTGAATCCTCAGATGTCCGTTGCCCAAATTTGCGAATGTGTTTATCATGTAAATTGAAGAAATAGAGTCATGAAATGTTCACCAATGTCTCGGTATTACCAAAACGGCATCAGTTGATATTGGATGAGTAAGGATTTCTTCTAATATGACTTGTTTAATTTTGGGGGTTGAAATTAGTCTTCATCATGGTGTTAATTTATTATTCAATAAAAAAAAAACAGCCATTAGATACGACCACTTGAATATGCCTCAGTAGATAAAGATTTGATTGCTTTGTTTGTTTTTTTTCTTTGTTTTATTATGTCTGAAATTGCCTTTGTAGTTCATACAGTCTCATCCAATTGCGAACGACGCTTTGAAGGAGAACACAAGCGTCGGCTTTGCATTCGCACGCTTTGAAAAGGAAAATAATGTCGCGGAAAGGAAGCCGAGACGTCACCACGTGTTTCGGCCCACCAGGCTGCCACTAGAAATAGACAGCCACCTACTGACAGCGGCGTCGACTTCCACATGGGCGGTGGGGCTCGCTTCCGCCCACGCACGTGTGCGTGCACGCACACACAAAGCGCACTTCCCACGAGTCAGTCATATATATGTCCTTATAAGATTAGACCCAAACCCGGATGACCTACTGTTGTCATTATGCACGATCGATTATTTTATTACAAGTTAATTTTATTGTTTATTTCAATAGCATTGCCTTGTGAAGAATTTCATCATTATTTTCTTTCTGACTTCAGCCGAGTGATGATTTTTTTTTCCGTTGATGACACCGGCACGTTAACTCATTCACCACCAGCCCAGGTGAAAGAAAATCACTTACTGACGTCTATGTCCGTCAATGGCATTGAATGAGAACAATCTGTCTTTTCACCCCCCCCCCTCCTCCTCCAAGGTTTTCACCAACAATATTATGGTTTGGGCTTTCCAAGGACACCTTTTTTTTGGGGTGTGTATTTATGAGAGCCTCGCCGCAAACACCCTGGCTTGGAAATGTATTATTAATGATAAATGATCACAATAAAAAATGTACACCAATCCCCTGTCTTGCTCACAGGTGCTGCGCTGAGATAAACATGACAAGAATAAAGGATGTCCTTTCCTTGGCGGCATTAATTATTTGCTCTGTGCTAGTTTATTTACTTCAAGTCCACAGGACCTGCTGATGTTCCAATCTCTGACAATAATCCAAAGTCTGAATTTCACTCCGTTGCAGTTTGGGTAAATAGTTGATTACTAATTAATGGCAAAATGACAAACGTGATTCGTTTCTTATGTCATCCAAATAATATTGGACAGACGGCACCAAGTGGAGCCCACGATCTGATTTGTGAGTGTTTATCTTCCACGTGTTTATGTCAGAAGCTTGTATTCCCACGTCACATGTGGGCCCGGCCAGCAGACGGGCTGTGGCATGTATAGGGAGCTTGTAAATTACGGAGAAAGAGCAAGCACAGGACTGGTTTCTAATCGCAAACCTCGTGTTTACTTTTACGGCAACCGCTTTGAGAGAAGACGGACGGCTTGGTTTGGTCATCAATCTATTTGTGAACTCCCTCATTTGTCTTTTTTTTTTTTTTGTATTTTTTTCTTACTTAAAAAGTGCAACCATGGTATGTTCTTATATTATTCCTGAAATGCTCCGCTGAGATCTGACATTTGCTGTCAAAGGCTCATTTTACCTTTTAAAAAAAAAATAATTCAAGATGCTTGTGCTTTTTAATAGCAATTTATGTTTGTGAAAAGCAAACAACGAATAATAATATTCACCTTTTTATTTGTCTCCCACGTTTCTTTCACTTCTTCCCTTTTCACCTCTTTGTCCATCTCACACCTGTCGTGTCTCCTTACCGGTTCGCGACGCCGTAACCAAGTCGCCCCGGCTTTGTTTATGGAGCCGACGGGACGTCGCTGTCTTGGTTTATGTTAGCAACTGAAATCAAGTGACACGGCTCAACTCAAATGCCCCCCCCTAAAGAGCCCGAAGAGTTGAGGGTCGAGCTTGACGGCTTGGAAAAAAAATCACGCTTGTCGTTATCGGACCAGGAGGAATAAACAAAATATGTTGCGAATATTGTCCTCTTATTGCGGACGGTTCTTCACACATATTGAAATCATTTCAATTATAAGAAAAAGGTTGGATCATTTGCAATAGTGACTTAAAATATTGTAACTGCAATTCTAGTGTGATTAAAACGGTGCGCAATCCTGTGAAACGGCCGTCGCGATTGTTTTTGGCTTGGCGACGTTTTCCTGCATAGTTGATTCGAACATCACTGAGCCGTTTCTCGTTTCTCTTGATCTCGCCCCCCCGTCTCTCTTTATTTGCTTTAAACCTAATCCCTTGACACTCGTTCAGTGTTACACGCCTGCATACATTTTCCCTCAATTTCAACTTTTAAAAGTTGCTTCCATTAAATACCTCATAATATTTGTCGATTGCATTCAATGCTGGACCTGACATTAATCTTATCTGCTGGCATTTAGATCAGATTTGTCAGGCACCTGCTTAAATAGACCACCACTGCCGTCTGGATATGCCAAACAATCAAGAAATTGGAGTACTAATTCATTTAAAAAGTACTTAAAAGAAATGTCCAAACGATTTAATACTTTCTTGACAATGAAAACGATTCCATGCTCACATCCGAGAGCCCGTTTGCTGTGTGTGCCGTAAATTACGGGGATTTAGCCGTAGTTGAGAGGGGCTGTTAAATCCAGAACGAATTTAACTCGGGGTGTGGACCACAAGAGTGTTCCTCGGTCAAAAGTTCAGACCCGCTTTGGTTAACCACAAGTGCACACTAATTACAACGTACGCGCGTGCGATTCTTGTTTCCGTGTCGTGCGTTCGCTGTGTCGGCGTCTGCAGCTGGTGACGTCATCCCCTCAATTAGGTGCAGACGTTATAAACTGTCCACATTCACTTCAAACAAGATCTCTTTGTTCTATTTTACTTAATTTTTTTTTTGTTTTAACGTGAAAATCGCTAATTGTTGTTACAGTATTATACCTAATCAGTTGCTTTTTTTTTTTTTTTTTTTTTTTTTAAACTAGGGAATGATCTATTCCTGGTGGCGGTCCACGAGCTTGGTCACGCGCTCGGGCTGGAGCACTCCAACGACCCCACAGCGATCATGGCTCCTTTCTACCAATACATGGACACTGAGAACTTCAAACTGCCCATGGACGATCTGCTGGGTATCCAAAAGATTTATGGTGAGGCTCGTTCTTTGATAGCGGCACTTTGTCCTCTTTTAAAGCTGATATAACCTCAGGGTGGCCGTAACAAGTAGCGACTTCAAATTTACAGGTCGCTTCATAAAAGCGTGGTCCTAATTTTTATCCGGTCAAACATTGCGAGATACTCTTTGAAACCTTTTTTCCCAGCAGAGCTAATGTTGCCCCGTGTTTAAGTGATTTATTTTTTTTGTAGAAACTCTTAGATCAGGTGTGGGCAAACTACGGCCCGGGGGCCACATGCGGCCCGTTAAACGTTTTAATCCGGCCCGACGAATTTGAAAAAAATTAAATGAATAATCCTGGTTAATGTTTTATTTTCTAAATACTCTGTTTTTTCAAAGACATATTTTGTTGTAATGCTTTTCAAATGTATTTTTTTTTCTCCAATGAGGTGAGGTTACCAAAACACTACTCTGCCCCTCTGTCAAATTTTAGAAGCCATTTTGGCCCGCCAATCCAAAAGTTTGCCCACCCCTTGCCTTTGATGATGCATTTTTACCGTTTCTCATCTGAGAACTTGGTAGCAAGTAACATTTGAGACTGTAAGCCAGTTACACTCCACTGAGATGACAGCGGGCTGTCACACGAATGGCTGCACTCTCTCTCTCTCACTCTTGCTCGCTCGCTCTCAAACACACACTCGCACAACGTTACCTGCCATCTGTTTACACGAGTCTGGTACGTACCTTTGGGAGTGGCAGACCTGGGCAAGGGATCAAATCTCTCCTCATCCCTCTTGTGTTTTACTCCTCTCCCTCCACCTCTCTCTTGTACTCAGAGTTGAAGGGCAGGACAAGTGGCAGTAGCTCCCCTCACGATAACTCTTCTTTGTTCCCCCAGCAATTTGCCTTATTCCCCTTTTTTTTTTTTTTTCCCCACCAACACTCTGCGTTGAATCTAAATAAGGTCAGTGGTGCGACCTTCAGAGTTTGGATCAATGGGATGTTAAGCCTGAGTAGGGAAATTGGTCAAATAAAAGTAATGAGGGATGGTGGGAGAGAAATGGAGTGAAATTGTACAAAATTGCCTTTTCTAAAGTTCAATTGGCGTTTTTGGAAGCAGGTTTGGCTGTGATTGGCTGGCAAACAAGCCCAGGTTGTTCAAAGTCTGCTGTGTTAGGCTCCAACTCACCTGTGACTCGAATGAGGATAAGTGGTCTAGAAAATGGATGGGATTAGAGTGGGCGCTAATTTTTAGCTGGTGGACGGAAGCGTTTTTAGTGGGATGTTACTGTTGAAATTGCTCATAGATTAATTCAAGTTCACCAAAAACAAAAATTGCTGAATATGCATTCCTGTAAAGCATTTGGAATTCGGACAAATGCGACCGGATTCCGCTCTGCTGGACTGTCACATGTAGTAGTGACATTTTTACATCATGTCGGCATGTGAGGACCTGTGTAGCTGATGTCATTAGGCAGCTAGAATATCTTCAGCTCATGTTAATACCAAGTGTAATTAAGACTTAAGCACTTTTGTCACACACAGGATTGAGATTACACATCGCGGTTTCTGGCTTGGCGTTCATTTCACCCTCCTGCCTACCGGTACAAAAAACCTTGTTGGAAAAAAAAAAAAAAAAAAAAAATGTCAGCGCTCCTCTTAACCTGCCAAGACCATATTTATGTTCTAGCCAAGAAAAAATAAATTGTGTATAGCACGATGTCGTGGAGTCACGTCTGATTTAATTTGCAAAACGAGCTCTTCGGGCTCTTTCCGCACTAATAGGGTTTCTGTTTATTTTTGTTTGACTGCCATGGGCGATTTATATTCATTTGTTAGTCTCGCTAAACAGTTCTGTCTTATCTTGATGGCCAGAAAATGCACCTCGAGACTTGCCTTTTGGCATATGCTGCTAAAACTAAGCTTGGATTGATTGTGTGAAAACAAAACCGACTCCGGCGTCTATGTAACGGTTTTAATCACACAAATGGAAATTAGCTTTCTGGATTGTTCCTCTTTTGTAGTTTGTCGTGATGAAATTACGCAGTGGATCAAAAATTCTGTTTTGTATTCAGCGTTATGCAGATTTCTGCTTGTCACGGCACAGTGAGGCTGCCAGTTTATGCCTTTGAGTGTCCGGCTGACTATGATTTCCCCCACCCCGTGCTTACGTAACTGCCGAGCGCTTTGCCTCCTCTAATCTGGGATGTATTTCACTGGATTTAATTCAGTCAGTGAAAGGAATCCCTCTCATGTAAAACCAGACCATCAGTTTTGTGGACTGGACGATGTCTGCGCTCCTCTTAATCCTCCGATCAGCCTGTCATTCAATTAGTTTGATGTATGCTCCGTCTTCCATCTGTTTCGCCGTAGATTGTCTCCTCGCCCTTAAACAATTGCTCTTTCAGTTCCTTAATCAGATTTTCAGTGGGTCATTCCAATAATAATTTGAATCATTGGCTGTGTTTTACATTCTCGTTAAAGGTTTACTGTAACTTTATAGGCGATTACTGGTCTGTGGACATTTTTTGTCATTTTTGCGTCATACGTATGAAATCATTTTCTTACATCTTTCGAACCCAGTCAATGTCATATCCGCTTTTTTTTTTTCATGTTATCTCCGCACCGTCATTTGTTTAATTATTTATACTTGCAACCCACTCATGGTCGTCCTTTCTACCTCTCGCTTTGTACTCCCCGGATTTATGTTCTTCACTCTGACTATTAAGTGAGAGATGCGCCTCTTGTAGTTTACACCGGACTGTCGTAACGGAAAGTAAACTACATCTCCCGGTAATTTGACTTTCTTCTTTTTTTCTCTAGGGCCTCCTGACAAGCTCCCCCAGCCCACCAACCCTTTGCCAACGGTGCCGCCTGCTCGCTCCAACCCTCCGTCAGATCCGCGCAAACCAGACCGGCAGACCAGACCACCGAGGCTGCCTCCCGGTGACCGACCATCGCATCCCAATGCCAAACCGAACATCTGCGATGGAAGTTTCAACACCTTGGCGATATTAAGAAGAGAGATGTTTGTTTTTAAGGTGAACAAGCATGTGACGTCATCGTAATTGCACGTCGTCACTCGTACGATATCGTTTTTCAAGTGCAAACAGAGTCATGTAAGTATTGTCTTGGAAACGGGGCGGGGGAGGGAGGGGGGCGTCGCATTAACATTCCTGAGACGCATTTCACGGTAACACATGACAAGTTAGTGGTGGCAGTTTTGTTTTAGACTTTTAGTTACAGTTTTTAGTCCAATCTAACTGCGGGGGATTTCAAAGTCTGCGCTCTGCTTCAGGCCAGTGGTTTGGATGACCAATAAAATTAAGAAATCCAAAATGTCACATCTGTCAAGAACCCAAACAGAATTAGATGTTTAAAGATATGATGAGTCAATGCAGTACAATGTGAATTTTTTTTTTCATGTCCCAAAAATATATTTTTGGTGTTTGTTTTTGTATCCACATTTATTCACCAGGAAAAAAAAAAATATTACAGCATACCGCTAACGACAATCTCAAGAAGATATTTTCCAATTGCCAATTGACAAAGCTCTTAACGAACTAGCGGGACAAAAGTATCACTATGCGCGCTACAACGGTTATACTTTCTCTCACAAAGCAGCGTGGCTTTTTACTCCGGCACAAGAGAAAACCACACGTCCCTTAATGAATCTTTATCCTTGGTCCAAGCTTGTGAGCACAAGACCGCAGAAGCAAGCAGTAAGGAACGCAGAAAAACCTTGGGGCATCACATAAAGCGGCCTTGTGTTCTGCACACACAGGAGAAAGAGTGCTTCTCATGCTTTATGTGTGCCGGATTTTTTTTTTTTTTTTTTGGGGGGGTGGTTATAAATAGTATTAATTGGTTAAATAAGAGTCTTGTGGATTTAAGGGGAAGAGAAGACTTAGTTTTTTCCATCTCCCTTTGCACCCTTTGCGTTTTTACGACAAATGAATTTTCTTTTAAACCGGACCTGCAGAACTAAGTCAATGCTCATCGGCAGTCTGGAGTGATCATCTTCACGCAGTCTCTTTGCAAAGTGTCTGTACTTCGAGGAGCGGCTGCTTGCTTTGATTGGGTGATGAGAATCGTGGGACTTGCGCAAAGCTCAGATGGTTTCGGAGGAAAAAAAGCGCCGTTGAATATGATGGAACAAACAAATATTGGTTGCCGAAAATTGTATTTATTCTCTGCAAAAGGGAATTTTTAAGTCAAGTGCTCCTCCCGATGTGATTGGTTAGATAACGTTTTTAGTTCAGTCAAGTCAAAATTGGTACGCGCACTGTTCATGTTTCAGATTTTTAATTTAATTTTTTTTTTTTTTTAGGTCATACGAAACTATTTCTCATTGTTATTCAGCGCAAGATTATAACTTCCGTGAGGAATTAATATCCAAACATTTATTACCATTTTTAAACATTCACTCAACGTACCAGCTGATTCCATTAAATCCCCGCACGATTATGTTATCCTCTCAAAAAAGCTTGATCGTCCTTAGGGGAAATCACTTAAAGTGAATTTGCAGTAGCCACATCGGCTTACTCCTGAAAATTTTTTTTTTTATAATATGCTGATCGACTTTAATCTCATTATTGAACCTGTTTTATAAACTAGTTCAACCTCAATCAAGGTGAGGAGTCCCGTTTATTGCGATGGCTCATTTTTCTGCTTGGGCAGCCGAGAGTCACGCGAGGTTCGCAGATGTTGGCGTTCGGCCAAGAGGCAAGTTAATGCTTAAACTATAACTACAAAATGTCAAAGCTGCTCCCACATCCTTTGACTATCATCGCATCGCAACCGACCGCCACAAAAGTAGGCTTGAAGCTACGATATGATTTAATTGTTCTAAATGTAGTGAATTGATCGTCCCCATTGTCTGACGAAATGGTTTCTGGCTTTCTTGACTGCGCCTCCTTTTCCTAGCGGGAGTATAGGATGTTGGGGTGGGGAAAAGCACTTCCCCCCCCCCCGTCTTTTATTAAGTCAAGCGGATTCAGAAAGGTCAGGTTTCAGCGTTAAATCTGTTTTCACTTACTTTTCGGGTCTTTATATGAAAGAAAATGCGGAGCGGCTGCCATCTATAGCGGCTGTGGCTTTAAAGTGAGTGAAGCAAAGGAACTGAGAAGGTTAGGGAGAGAGAACAAGGTTAAAAGCAAAGAAAGGGGAGACGCGTCCAGCGCAGTCCCAGAGAAACAATTGGATTAGAGAGTGAGAAAAAAAAAAAATTGTAGCGGAGACACTTTGTTTAATCAGCTATTGATGTCGCCATCATTGTGCGTTTGCATCCTGCGCAACAACACCTCTAAAATCTTTTTTTTTTTTTTGTCCTGAATGTATAATGTGTTCCGATGATGTGATGTGCGTTTTCTGCCAAAAGGGTGGGACCTCTTTGAGCGAGTCCAAATGGCTTTCACAGCTGGGTCTCCCCTGGCCCTACATTTTGGCATCAAATTTCATCCCTCATCAAAAAGACACACCTTCCGTTCCAATTGGACATTTGAGATTCCAAACGCTCCCGACATTCACATGCGCGGGATGTAAAATAAGTGTTTGATCTTAGCACAATTCAATCGAATCTCATCCACTTCAAAACCCTCGTGAAACATCTGGAGAGTGGAAATGAAGTTCCACACAAATAAAATTCATGTTTTAAAATTGTCTTTTTTTTTGTGTATCTTTTAGGACCACTGGTTTTGGCGAGTAAGAGATAACGCAGTAATGCCCGGTTACCCCATGCTCATCAGCGTTTTCTGGAGGGGTCTGCCACCTAAAATTGATGCCGTCTATGAGAACAGTGAAGGAAAATTTGTTTTCTTCAAAGGTAAGGCTGTTTTTTAGTTATTTATTTATTTATTTATTATTATTTTTTTTCATACCACCACTGAATTCGTCTCCACAATATCCGTCTTTCCATTTTGAGTTTCAATGCAACTTTTTTGGTGCAACGTGACTTCACGGCGGTCCGCATGCGTCTCCTAAAAAGCCACAACAAACTCCCGCCTTTGTTTGGAACGCATCTTTGCGCTTTGTTATCACCGAGGGAACTCCCTTGATCTTATTTCACTGTAAATCTGAAAAGATTAAAGTAATGTTTTGCTCACTTGGGTGGAAAATCCAACGTAATCCTCAAGCTTTGACTTTTAATAATGTTGGTACTGAGCTTAGTGCGAGCGGTATTAATATATCTCTTTAAATCTTGAACTCTAGCTCAAATTAATATAGTCTTGGAAATGACGGCACGACAGTTATATTACTTTTTTTTTTTTTTTTTTTAAGTTATCAATATTTATAAGGCCGAAGCTTAGGTAGGCTATGAAAGCACACTGGCAAACAAACTACAAATCTTCCCTCAACCCCATTTCTATTTTCAAAACCCAACAATTCCCGGAAACGCACTCTACTTGAGCAATGTGCGCCAAACGTTTGTCTTCCTTTTCTCCACCCTGCTATCTTCCCCGGCTGGCAAACCCCCGAATTGCTACGTTTACACCAGTGTATGGTCTCTCTTCACTTGAAATACACAAATGATTTCCCAGGAGTCCGTCTTCGGGCTGTCCTCTTCTGACTTGTCCGGAAAGCAAAAAAAAAAAAAAATCAACGTAAGTTTATTTTAATTTTTTTGTTCAACATGGGTTCATAATTTATTCCTTTTTTGGGAACTACATTTTAGAGTGCACGAGCGAATAAGTAAAAAAAAAAATGTTGTTGCCAGCAGCTCCCATCGTATCACAAAGCAAAGGGCAGGAAGTCCAATTTGAAATTAGGGAAACATCGACTACACGAGGCAACAGCTTTACTGCTCGGTATTTACGCCAAAGCTTGTGCTCGCTGTCCTTGTAAATTTGCCCTTCTATTGCATTGCACCTGGAGGCTAACCTGCGCTGTTACTTGTCTCTCAATATTTCTTCTTTTTTTTTTCTTTTGCAGGGAAGCAATTCTGGGTGTTTAAAGACACGGTGTTGCAGGCCGGATACCCAAAGGACATCAGCCAGTACGGCCATGGCATGCCAGCTCAGAGCATAGAGACGGCCGTGTGGTGGGAAGATGTGGCCAAGACCTACTTCTTTAAAGGGGACAGGTAACAGTGGATTGAAACTGATATGAACCTCTTTGAATTGTGGAGAAAAATATTTAGGGCAGTTGCATGGCTCCGACTAGCAAGCGCTCTTGTCCAAAAGTTCCTTGTAAATGCTCATATAGACGAATGGTTATGACGTCTTCTTCCCCGGACAATGAAAGCACTTGTAATTAAAACGCTCTAAATGTCAAAGTCAAAATGGTCTTTTCTTATCATTTCCAAAAGTATTTTTTTGCTTGTGTGTGGTTCAGTCACAAGAATAAGACATTGTGTCAAATAAGTTCAGCATTGCGTTCCATGTGGTTTGTCTGCCTCTCAGCCAAATGTTCTGCATTTGAATTTCAGCATGAATATTTTCTGTGGAGTTTGCTTAACGTTCATTTGACATTAATATAAAAAAAAATTTAAAAAAAAAAACCTCATAGGTCTACGCGTGAGATGAATGGTTGTGCATGTGACTCATTCAAGCTCTAAGCAGAAGGCACCATCTGTTGTTGTCCGCTAGAAAAATGTTCCATTCAAAGCAAGACACCTTCCTGCTTTTTTTTTGTTCATGTCTTCATCTTTTTCCCCCCCGTTTCCAGGTACTGGCGCTACAACGAGGAAATGAGAACCATGGACCCCGGCTATCCCAAACCCATCACCGTGTGGAGAGGTGTGCCTGAATCGCCACAGGGGGCCTTTGTCGATAAAGCCAATGGTATGATTTGTCCTTCCTGATACTCTAATTTGACAGCGGCTGCGCTGTTCATGTGCCAGTTGATAATTGATTTCAGCTGGTGTTCTCTGCAGGAGGTCAATCGGGGCGGCATTCGTTTCGAATTTGCCCCATTTATTTATTTATTTATTTTACATTATTTTTTACATTGTGTTGTCGTAGGCGTCATGAGTCCTCACGTACTTCATTTAGAATCTTTTTGCCAGAGCATCCAAGGCAAATGTTGCGATATTGCTAATAAGAAAATAGGTCATCCTGCTCCGGAATATCCCCCCCCCCCCGACCCAAGTTGATTTGGTTAACGGTTTATCTCTTCCAGTTTTAGCCCGATGGCCCGCATTAAGTGCGTGGGGAGGCCTCGCATAACTTTCAAAGGGCTCGATTGTTTGCGGACCTGAAATCTTTTCCGAGTTAAGCTTCTCCTCCCAGGTGGGCTCGGGCCCGCGTTTGGCAGCACCTTGGTCGGGGAAAAAAAAAGCAGGGCAGGTGGCGCTTGAACGCTCGGGCCATCTGTCCTGTGGGTCGGCAGCCAGATTCAGAGCCCAATATTTTCTGCCGGGGAGGAGCGTGAGCGTGAAGGGTGGGCGGCGTGGCTGATTGCTATCCGCGTTCATCACATGCGCGTTCGCTTTGGAAGCAGATAGCGGTTGGTGTGGAGTCACGTGCGTCCGAGATCGACCCAGATAAAGTGGCATCATTGAGTATGCATCCGCGCGTGTGACTTAATATTCACGCTCAGAGCGTCATTTTTCTCTTCTTTCCTTTTGGTTTGGTGAAGGGAAATAAATGACAAATTATTAATAAGCACACATACACTTTTTTTTGTTTTGTTTTTTTTTACCCTTCCTCGTGAGAAACAATGTCACCTGTCCATTTTTAAGAGTCCAATCTCGTTCACTCTATTTACATTTAGAATATTTCAGTCCTACGTGAAAACAGCAGGCATGAAATAATAAATAGCAAAGCCAAGCTGTCACATGTGGGGTTAAGCGGCCAGTTTTACATGACATATATTTTGCCGCACATCCTGGAGTCAACCTCGAAATGGCTCAGAATGAATTGTGTCAAGTATCAAATCTTTCCTCATTGGCCCAAACGTGATGTCATGAAATCAATTGAATTCATATGCAAATGAGCGTCGTAATGAGTACTCTCGATGGGCATTGTGCACCGAAAGGCCATTTTCCTTTTATCTTCACTCAACATTTGCATTGCTGTCTTCACAAATAATCCCACAGAGGGACAAGTGTTTCCAAGCGAATTCTTCCTCCAGGGGGTTGGAATCAAAGATGAACAGTGACTCGTTGTGACTTTCTTGTTTGCGTGACACCAGGACAATTGGCCACTCATTCTTGGAAGAAGAAAAAAAAAAACAAGCCAGAGTGTTTGAAAAACACCAGAGCAGCTTGTTCCGCATGACATTTAATGTGCTTTGGTGTGATATTAGCTTTGGGGTTTGACTCCATTTTTTTTTTTTTTTTTTTTAAATAAGCTTTTTAATTAATCTCCCGAGACAATGCTGCTTAACAACGCTGCTGACAACTGCACAGTGGCTCAACTGCAAAGTCACGCACAGTTCACTATTAGTGAAACGGTTGAATTATTTAAGCTACTTTGAGATGTGTGCCTGTGCAAACACAAGGGGCGGATAGTCTTCGTAACGGTAAGCTCGCCAAACAACGAGAAAATATTGCGGGACAAATTTAGTTAGTTGCTTACTGTCATCACCTGATGTAAATGAAAAAAATAAAAAAATAAATTAGCTTTCTGGTTCAAGTTTTACCATATTATGCCGTATATTGCTCTCGTATAACATTGCGCACTCACATCAACGCAACTATATGTAATAGCTGTGTAATAATAATATGCAAAAGAAATTGCTTGTTTATTACACTGGCATTAAATGAAATAGTACAAAAACGGAGCCAGCGGCAGCTTTGGACTTCAAAGTCGGCGGTCATGGCAAAGAGGGGACCGACCATTAAATCGATTTGTGAAAAAAAACAGGAATATGACCATATTTGGTCATTGGGGATTTCCAGCGGTCAACAAATCGAATGAGAACACAGTACAGGGAGTGCTCGGTTTACGCCGGTTCCGACCAACGAGTTTTTGAAGTGACATCATCAACCTCCTCTGTGACGTGTACATATTTGGTTATTGTCCCCCCTCTCAGGTTTCACCTACTTCTACAAGGGGAAGGAGTACTGGAAGTTCAACAACCAGTTCCTCAGAGTGGAGCCGGGCTACCCGCGTTCCATCCTCAAGGACTTCATGGGTTGCGACTTGATGCCGGCGGACCCGGGGCGCCCGTCCGGCGGCGACGGCCGCACGGACGTGGTCATCGAGCTGGAGAACGAGGCCAACACGGTGAAGGCGGTCGCCATCGTCATCCCGTGCGTGCTGGCGCTGTGCCTGCTGGTGTTGGTCTACACGGTGGTGCAGTTCAAGAGGAAGGGTACGCCGCGCCACATACTTTACTGCAAGCGTTCCATGCAGGAATGGGTTTGAAACACGAGTGGACGGCGGCGCTTTTATCACTTGAAGGATGACGTGGCCGTTTGAAGCCACCGTCCTCTTTTGTCGGCCCATCAGAACCACGAATGGCCCGACAATTTGCTCCTAACACGCAAAGGCATGACCTCGGGACGAGATAATTGCTGAATCAGCCTTTTTTTCACTAACATGGGGAGCAGAAGGACACTTTGCGGGGGAATGTTTCCCCTGAAATTACCTTCAGACACTTAGGAAAAAAAAACTGCTTGAGGTCCGTTTTCTTTTGTATCTCTTTTGCCGGACTGCTCTTAATCAGAATCACAGGGAGCGACTTTCAGCGGGACACACTCTTCCCACAGGCAAGTCATTGTCATCTGTCATATCAGGTGTTTGGACAAAAAAAAAAAAAATAATAATAATCTGTGCCCCCCTCCCGCAACTCCCAAAAAGATGATCACGCTTCTTTTCTTTTTGTTTTAATTTTCCTCTTTTGTTTGGATTCTTTCAGGAGTTTCTCACTGTTCCCTTTAAAATGTTCCTGAGGAAGAGACCAAACCAAACCAAATAAAATCTCTCCAAAGAGAATCACTTATCCTTTTTTTTTTTCCCTTTTCTTCTTTGTTTTCAAATGTCATCCTTTTGATCCGTCCTCTGGATCCGTGCGGTGATTAAGAGTAGGAGCTCCGACTGTTGTGGCAGTCTGTTTGAGACACAGGGGCCAAAAACATTCTGCAATATTTTAACTCGCCTTAATTACACTTAAAACTTCTTGTGCTTGGTTTTATTGTACTGTTGTTTTGATTTTAGTTTTTTGTTTTCTATACTGCTCTTTGTTTGTTTGATTTGTATGAGAAGCAGCTTTAAGAGCTTCTTGTAATTTGGTATTTCTGGATTTTATTACACGACCCGGAATGCTCAGCACTGGCTTGCTGAGCTCGCCTGGGCAATCGAGTCGGCATTGTATTCAGAGTAATGTTATTATGTACTTTGTAGGAGGTTCCTGGAGTAAAGCCACTATTTTGTGTTTTATATTTGTTGCTGTTAAAAAGTTTTATCATTTCCCTGTGGCAGATTTCTGGTAACTTGAACATTTTTGGATTGGTTGGGTTATGTATTTGTTTTATTGTCTGATGTCTTAATGTTCTTTTTTTTTTTTTTGACAGAGTGCACATCGAAATGTCATTCTCAGTTTTTTTTTTTTTTAAGAAATCCTGTCTACTGCCTTTTTTGTGCGAGCTCTCACACATCCCAAGAATGCTGTCTTCTTTCTGTCCGAGGACCTGAAAAGTCAAGATCAGTGCCTGTGTCAGCATGCATGCGAGCTTTTGCAACCACACATCTGCTCAAAACGTGGCTTTCTTTTCCTTAAAAGCTTGGAGGCCTTTTTTTTTTTAATTTATTTAACCTTTGTTCATATTGCCGCACTCAAACCCTTAAAGGTACCGGAAAATCTAAAACCAACATCCAGTAGGATCAAATCGGTACATTTGGGAAATTATTGGGCAATTTATCAAGTTGGTCTCATCAGCCGATCAACTTTTTTTCTTTTTTTGTTTAATGTCCTCTCTGAATGTCTGTTTTCATAATCGCGCTCTTTTCTTTTCTTTTCTGGTTGAAGCAAATGCAACATCTCACTTTTTTTTTTTTTTTTTTTCGTGTAAAGACTTGGGGACAATAAAGAAAAATGTCCTGACAGAATAATAAATTGATCAAACCTTAATTAAAAGCTGCCTTGAACTGTTCATCTTTTTTTCTTTTTTTTTTTAACTGTATGAATCAATTAAATCATGTATTCTCTGCAAATAAAATGTCTCCCGATTATCCAGTTCAGGGTGACAAGCTGGACCCCAAGACAACTCGTCAATCGCTTAAAGACAACCGTTCCCAGTTTCAGGCAATTTCATCTTCAATCAAGCAAACGTGCATCATCGCGGACGGAAACATTTATTTCCCTTCATCGCCATGGAAACGTTTGCATCCTAGCCAGCATAAAATGTACGATTCCATGAATTAACATGTGCTTTAGAGCAGCTGCTTGCGCTGACTCACATTGGCTCGGGCGTGTTATTCTATGGCGCTATTTCGGTCAGACCTCCTCCTCCTCCTGCTCTTCCTCCCGCTGCAGTCATTCCGACACCCCCCCCCTCTTAGGTTAAGGGCCATTTATTCTAGTGGCGGCTATTAGCGCCGCTCAGTGCAGCACCTCAGAGAGTTCGGTTGAAGGTTAGCTGGGGTCAAGCTTTCGCCGTGGCATGTAAGAAAAAGGAGAAAATGCACAACACGGAGAGATGGATGATTGTTTCAATGCGATGTGTCCGTAGCTGGCGAGCTGCGAGATCATCATTCTTTATGTCTAACGCCATGAGGTCGCTTTCTAGAAATCTCATTCATGTAAAAAAAAATAAATTAATTTATTTATTTTTTTAAACACACCTTTGAGCGTGATTAATTTCACTGTGAGTGTGAAGTGTCAAAGCACACATTCATATGGTGGAGCAGGTGCTAAAAGCTGCTTGACATGAAACGATTTAAAGAAAAAAAAAAATATATATATATATGCCGCTGCATTCCAGGACACGGGAAAAAAACATACGGAAATGCACTTCCTGAGCGGCGAGATCAACTTTGGGCTGTCAAACTGACAAATTCGCATTTTTTTTCCTCACTCGCCTTTATACTCGTGACGGTGAATTCCAGATTACTTGGAACTCAAAACCTGTGCCAATGAAACATGAATTGTCATGCCAATCAGAGTAACTCGATGTTGTCCCGCAACACCCACAAAAAACAATATTGCAATCTATCCACTAACTGAAGGTGTAAATATTGTTTGTCCCGATATCATGTAAAAGGTGAATGCAGGTCAGACCTTGTACGCATCAAGTGGGCTATTTGTAGCTTCCCTGGTTTCCCGAATGTGACACTCCTGACTCTATTTTTATGTTGACTCACGGGGTGATGGCGTTTCTTTGTTTCCCAATTTTCCTCTCCAGACTGTGCTGTATATTAATAACTATGTAATAAGCAATACGTTCTCATTTTTTTTATTTTTGCGCAACATCCCAAAATTATACCAACTTGGGTTTATCAAATGCCCCTAGGTGAGAATGTCCCGGCATTCAAGACTCGGCTCAGCAGTAAATGTAAAAGCCTGCCATTTAATATTCATAGCATAGCATATTCGTGACACGTAAGGTGACACTTGACCATATGTTACCTTTTCGTGTCATTCCTCCATTGTAGCTTGAAAGAGATTGTGCTTCTTTTGTGTGTACAGAAATGAGATGGTTATTGTCACTTAATGGAGTGTGACGGATGAAAGCCGTCTTGCTATCTCCCCAAGTTACATCCACTGGCTAAGAGCCTTCCTCCTCATCGCACATCGTAGACCACATTCGTGCCGCCGTAGAGCAACTCTGAAAAGACCGAAGAATGAAACTCTGCACTTTCCATGTAGAATGAGACGGAGTGAACAAATAAATTAGGCCTTTTTACACGCTCCCGTTCTAATAGTTTTGTACAATGACCTGTGAGAATGGGACATGCTGGGAAATGTGTTTCCAATTCATTGCCAAATGGTTTTTCAGCAGCTGCGCATGCACCTTCTTGCTTATAAATCGCCTTCGACTAACACGTCAGTGTAAATCAAAACATACAAAAGGGGCGTATGGTACATTCCAGACACATTTTGCTTTTGTTGAAAGTATTTCTGCACGAACGGTATTACATTTTTTTTTCCTCCATTTCTCCAATTGCTGACACTTTGTTTAGCCTTCCTGCCATGTTTTGACTGAAAGCTTTCTCGTTTCACTTATCCGGCTGTCTCCTGCAGAGCTGTTATGTGTCCTTTTGTTCACGCCACGAGCGGTCTGGCGCTGATGAATCCAGGCAGAAAAGTAACAGCAGTTTAATGCCGAGCAGACCCAAATGAATTCAATTAAAAAGTGCTTGAAAGCGTGCAAGCGCTCGGCAAACATGTTTTGACAATCTCCAATCAAGATGACAGAGTTGTAGGTGTGGAGATTTATTTTAGATGGAGAATGAATGGAAGTGAAATGCCGAACCCTAAGATACTCCGTGAATATTGCCACGGTTCTTCAGAAGCTAATGCTGGTCGCTAACGCTAACCTGAGCCACTGCAACTCGGGTTTGCTTTTGATTTGTAACTTGATCTCCGCCATCTTTGAAACTTCGGCCAAACTTGCAAATATATCAGCTAATGCAGGGGTGGGCAAACTTTTTGATTGGCGGGCCACAATGGGTTCTAAAATTTGACAGAGGGGCCGGATCAGGAGCAGATGGATGGAGTGTTTTGGTAACCTCACCTCATCGGAGAGAAAAAAAATACTTTTAATTTTAAATGAAAATGAACAAAAGCATGACAACAAAATATCTGTCTTTGACGCACCACAGAATTTATAAAATAATATTTTTTTTTCAAGTTTGGCGGGCCGGATTAAAACGTTTAACGGGCCGCATGTGGCCCCCGGGCCGTAGTTTGCACACGCCTGAGCTAATGTGAGGATTCCAGTTCTCACCATTGAAATAGCACCGTTCCCGAAGTCCTAAGAGTAGTCACCCCGCCAGTTTTTTTTATGGAGAATATTCTTCATTGTGATCATTTATTTATCTTCACTTTTCTTAGAAACCGTATTCTCACATGTGTGATGCGTGAATGGATTGTCCAAAAGTGCTTTTTGTGGCCAGCTCAAGGTTTAAATACTGGGAGGCGCCCCACAAAGGTAAATACCACTCTCTTTGGGAAGTGTAAAAATGTGGCGGCTCAGCGGTTAATGGTGAGAACAGAACGCAACTGACTTTGACTGCCGCCGCCGCAAAATTATCCTAAGCGCCCCCGGTGGGCCTTTTTTTTCTTGAAATGGTCAAAAGTTCATATTTTGTCAGGGTCGTACTGAGACAAACATCCCTCCTGAGGGTTCTAGAATGATGTTATGTTTGAGTTCAAGGTGAAGGACAACGAAGAAGTTGGGTGGTAATTATGAACTTCTATTGACCTCCACTTGTTATGTTTTCGATCGGTGTGAATTTGCTACTCTAAGGTTTCCAATGGCTGACTTCCGTGCGCAGGTTCGGTTCCCATTCTGAGTGCGAATGTTGAAAACAGAAGTGTCCGAACATAACAGCGCACGAGTAGCCCGCCGTGCTGGTTGTTGCTTATATAAAGCCGAAAAGAAAAACAGCAATCTCTAAAAGTGTCATATTTGTCGAGCGGTATAGAGCGCATCGTGGAGACCGTGCAGAAGGTCACAGCGTGCATGTTGTGAGACGCTGATAGCATCTCTGCAGTCCCTGATGACTATTCTTCCCTTCCTCTGTCCTCCGTGTCTGTGTGAGCTTCTCATGAGAGAAGTAAACACACTTTCCACAAACTCCACGCTCACTTCCATCTGGACAGGATAGAGGAGGAGATGATCAGAAGGAAGTAATGATCCGCAGTGTCCAGGTAAAATTAGCTCCATTCATCACATCATTGATTGGCAGTCCGGAGAACAATGTCCCTTTGTTTGTACACTCGTTATGGCGGACAATATGCATGAGAAAATATAATTTGTTTGGAGTAACGGTCAATAGAAATAAGTAGTGTTGTTCCGATACTGATTCAGTTATCGGTATCGGTACCGATACCGAAGCCTTTATCGATATCAGTACCGATACTGATATCGGTATCGATGCCAATAATTATACCAGTATCTGTATCGGTACCGATACTACTTCCGGCCTTAAAACACTGGTATATATATGCTTCAAATTTCAATCAAATGTAATCTTATGCCTTGTTTCAGAAATAGGAAATATCAGAAATACATGATTATATTCCAGAATATTGCCTCCAAAACTGGGTGGCCTAACATTTGCTTCACGACGTTTCACCAACGGAGTCATGGAACGGATTAAATTTGCGAATAGTCTATTTCTAGGTTATATGTAATCTCAGCGCCGAGGCTGAAGCCGTTGAGCCTTCACAAAGGTGGATATGTACATCTTAGAGCGTGGGAACATCAGAGGAGGAAAAAAAGTGTTTATTTTTTTCCTGGCCTATTTCACAGCTTCCTGTTCCCGTGATAACGCTTTATCAGCAGGAGACATAGGACATAATTTTTTTTTTCATGTTGAACCAGTCTTTTTTTTTTTTTTTTTTTTTTACACTGAAGGACCTCAGCAACAAATCTGCGATATCAACACAGCCCAGACCATCTACTTTATTTTTTTTTATTTTTTCATTGGTGATGATTTTCTTTGAGCAGGAGTGCCCACTCAGGAAGTGTGCAATTGAAAGAGAGCACAGACGATCTATGGCTGTTGTACTTTCTATCCATACTGGACTTTAGTCTGCTTTTATAGCCAAGATGACAATTCCTTTCCTGTGATGTGCACGATTGTACACAGCAACAGCAGCTACAGGATCAAAATATCATTCCTGAAGAGACATCTGTATCCTCAAAATAACAGCTGCAGGATAACTTGAGTGGTACGCTGGCTTGTGGACTATAGCGTTTTTTTTATTTTTTTTATACACACACTAACACTGTTTAGCATATACGGTGCTTGTTTTAGCTTCACGTCATTTTCTTTGTAGTCCCAACAAAAAAAAAAGAGTTACCATCGTTCCTATTTTAATGACGTCTCGTTCAAAAAATGAAATGCTTATGTGCATTCACAAATAGGCATCACTTTTATGAAGGACAGTTTCAACCTCAAACAACACTATATCCTTTATAACAAACCCAAAAAATGAAATCTTTTTGGCGGGGGTCTAAAAATATTAAATTTTTTATTTATTTATTTTTAAGGATTTATGTTTTGGTCACTTAATTTTCATGCATTGTTTTCCTGTGTCTAATGTCTCCTGTGCTTGTTTGATTTTGGTCTCAGCAAATCGGCTCCCCACCCCCAAGCCACTCGTTTCTTGCCCAGGTGCGCATCAGTCTCTCATCAATTTGTTTGGATTGTTTGTTCAGTCCGTGTTGGATCATCATTAGGTGAGTGTTTCTTCTCTATCCTCATCACTTTGAGCCATGTTGTTTTTTCTTTTATTAATTATATATATATATATATATATATATATACAAGGCAAATATCACAGAAATACTGCACAAAGCGATCCAGCCCATGACCACACATCCTGTGAGAAGACTTGTAGATACACACTTGGTTGCCCTTATAGTCGCTCTCTTTATGATCACACAGAACACGCTCTTTGCTTTACAAGGCCGCGGCGTGTAAAAAGCCATTTACATCAAGTTGACGACTTCATGGAGCCTTCACTTGCTCTCACAGTCGATCGTCTCACAGGGCCCGCTGTCATCCGTTTTAAAGCGTCACCCGCCCCCCCCCCCCTCCGCACTTCCTGTCGTTGACATATTCTACCGAGACTCAAACCTGTCAGCATCTGTTTCTGACAGTGACATGTTTTGCTTGGATAGTAGCAGTGAGGAACGACTGGAAATTGCGTGTGAATGCTAAGAGACATTATCAAAAGTTCAAACGGTAAATGAGCTGAAAATTGTAATACGGGTTCCACATTCCAGCGTATATCTAGCCATCGAAAAAGAGAGCTGTAATTGTTAACATCGTTTGGGTGATCTACAGGGTGGGCCAAAAACAGGATTACACTTGCAGGTTCGCATCTTGGAAATTTCCACAATGTCCTCCATTAAAATTGCAACACTAACTTAATTAACACTACTTTTGGCCCACCCGCTATAAAATATATTTATGTATGTATATTTTTTTATTTTTTACCTCTATCCGGAGGCTCAACAGCATGAGAAAATGTCACAAACACTGGTTTGCATGGTAGCAAAAAGTTGAGGACCCAAAGCGAGTGCAGGAGTCTAAAAAACAAAAAGCATTTATAAATAAAAAAATTCAAAAATAAATAAATATAATTATATATATATATATATATATATATATATATATATATATTTATTTATACAATATATATTTATATATATATATATATATATATATTTATTTATTTATTTATACAATATATATTTATAATATATTTATTTATATTATATATATATATGTTATATTTCTATATAAAGTTCCTAATTTGGTCCTATACGTATGCAACACGGACGTCTTTGCTCCTTGACACGGTTTAATGAATCAGATTAAAATTGTGAGACTTTCAAGTAGGTTGCTGTGAGCCATTAATGGCCCGTTGGATGTTAAATCCAAAAGCAGTCATTTATTGAACCTTAAGTCTCCTGCACACTTCAATGTGGGAATTGGGACAAGTGCAGTGGAAAACGTGCCGTCTTAACAGGCATTCTATATTTATTGGATGTGGCGGTGTTAGCGGTGAGTCGCTGTGATTCTCTGACAGTTACTTAGCGAGGCCCCTGTGGGCTCCCGCCTTTTTTTTTTTTTTTCTCCCTAGGAAAGTCATTATAGAAGTGGATTATACACGACAGCAGAAACTCATTCCCAAACCGCTCAGGAAGTGACGGCTGAAACATTTGGATTAAAAACACCCGGCCAAAGCTCAGTTCAAATATAAAACATGCATTTGTACTCCTTTTGAAAATGCTGTGTGTGTGTTTAGCGATCACGCTTGCCGTTATCAATAAAAGCCATGCGTTCCCAGTGGACAAACTCATCCTCGTTCATTTACCTTGGACTTAACCCAACGTGCAGCGCTACCTCAAATTCAATTGTAATCGTCGTAATAATCATCCTCTAATCCCAAACAAGACAGAATTATTACCTGCCAAATTCATTACCCGACTACCTCGTGAATAGAAATGATTGTGATATTACGCTGCAGTAGGCGTGATTGTGTGTGTTATATATTCGATGAAATTGCGCAGGGAAGGACGATTTCCAGCTTCGATAACAAAGACAAATTATAATTAATATACACGCCACCAAAAGGTTGATATCAAATCATTTATATATAGTGTTGTTCCGATACTACTTTTTTGGGTCCCGATAACGATACTGCTTACTGTCTGTGCAGTATCGGCCGATACCGATACTGTACCGATACTTTTGAAAAATCCAAATATTAGCATTGTTTTTTTTTGTAATTCTAAAGAATTTTAGACTCACTTGGATGTAAAATTATTATATGTAATTGTGTACATGAAAATGTTTTTTTTTTAACCGGCAAAATAATTTACATTTCATACTAATCTACGTAGATATCCAAATATGTCAATAAAATCATTGACCCATAGCAAAGCTTAATTTATTAAAAATATCATTTGGAGCTTTTGAAGTATGATACCAATATTGATACTGGTTGGTACTCACCAATCCGATACCAGTGTTTTAAGGCAGTATCGGGACCGATACTAGTATCGGTATCGCTATCGGAGCAATACTATTTACATCCATGAAGATGTTTGTGCTTCTCTTGTATTGACTTGCTCATTATTGGATTCCACTCAATCGTACAGAACTGAGGAGGCATATTGATATTTTCCTGCTTCCTAATGATCAAAAGTCATCAAGACATATAAATTTGACAATAAATAATAACATATTTTACAAAAAATTATTCCAGCAGTGTGTATGAAACTGGTAGGTCTTTGCATTAATTGCAACGCAAGAAGAAGCTCTCTGCTTCCAAAACGTTGTTGACCCCTGCGATGTAAGGATGCAATAAAATGAAAAAACAAACAAGTTCTATCCTCCTTTCTTCCACTTTTTCTAATTGCAGTTGTGTTAGTAATGAAAGTGTCTCCATCTGAAGCGGGCCATTTCTTCTCTTGAACGCTCCCCTGAGCTGCTCCGTCTGAGCTAAAAAAAAAAAAAAAAAAAAGTCCCTCACTCCCTGTCGCTTCATCAAATTCACCTCCATATAAAAGAGGCTAATTAAAATTTTTACTCATTCTAACGCTTGCTACAGGTCTTATCGCCGACAAATCTATGCATTGCGTCAAAAGCAATTAAGGCGACCGAGTCGGCTTTTGTTCCCCAGTCAGTTCAATTTGCAGAACGAATAAAGTGGAAGAGAAAGAAAAGAAATCGGTCAGCGCCACACAACTCATAGCAGCAAGACGCCAATTGTGCGAACGTCACAACTGATACTGTAATTGTGTCTTCACTACTTTGTGCTGCATACTGCCAAATATTATTGTCGTTCCATATTCTAAAGATGTGGCGCGTTCCAAAATCTTTCTCCCGTCCGATCCGATTTTCAACGTAGGTTATCTTAACCGGTTTTGCATAACACAGGATTGCTTGGAATGGATCTTCTGTACTATGCAGTGCATGTGTTCTATGTCATTTGTATCATCTGCTCCATTTCTTGACAGCACGTTCACTTCTTTGCTCCCATTTGCTCCCAAGCCTTAATAATTCACACACTCCGCCATAATGTTGGTTTTGGTCACTGTGGCCCAGAAGTGGTCCATGATGATGATGATGATGATGAAGATTCAATATGTCTCAACGGATATAGGTCTAAATGTTGTGCAGTAATCTTTTTCAGCATTCAGATTTTGAGATCCAAACTTTTGTTGCTGTTTAATTGCGATTTTTTATTTTTATTTTTTTTTCGAAATGGGAATTCTCTTTGGGCATATTTTTGTACTCACCGTCTCAATGTGGTCAGTAAGTTGTACTACGTCCAAAAATAAATAAATCTGTTACTGTTGCCAAGTTATAGTATTCGGTTACAATTTAGAATCCTGTCATTGGGTGACAGTAAGTCAAATATTAGTGCTGTTAATTAATCGCAATAAATTCCGGAATTAATTGCGATTAATCACATTTTCAACTACAACAATTTTTTGTGACGCCTGTAACGGGTATTTCCTTGTAAAATCACTAAATATTAAGTGTATCAGAGGTCTTTTTTTTTTTTTTTTACTTGTATAAAGTTTTTCAAAATGACCCACTTGGAAACAAGTTGGAAGTATGCCTTGAAAGTATTCCATTTTCTTGTACATCCTTACGGATTCTATCAGGATCTTCTTCACGTCCTTGAGGCAACACTCTCATCTTATGGGAGCTTAGGCTAGTTCCTTTTTGGAAAGCCCTTTTCCCTAAAGAGAATGTACTGTAGCAGTCTATTGTTAATGCTCACCCAAAGGTAATCATGCAGGAATTTTCAAATCGTCTTCGCCATACTGCTGCTTTGCATGACCTTAATTAGCCTCTTGCAGTCATACATCGCAATTTTTTTTTAATGTCATATTGAGGTTCCATATTTTTGTTTTCTGATTTGGAATTCTTTGCAGTGCAACCAAAATGCATTTTAAGGAGAAAAAAAACCCATTAATGGATATTTGTCACCTTTTTTTTTTTCTTTGCTATGTTCCATAAGGTCCCGAGAACACCTCCTCCTGTCCTCCGTGGGTAGCAACATCTATTTTAGTCCCACTGCTAATGTTCTTGGAGCACTCCTGTTAAATGATGCAGCGTGCCCTAAAAATGAAAACCTGTTGTGAAATTCATCTTGTGCTCAAGCGCTTGCCTTAAATAGACGAGAACACTCAGCGAGCACAATATTGACTACACTTGTGCTCGAGTTGATGAATCTAATTTGATTCAGGTGCTCTCTTAAATATTCTGATTTATGTTTATTATTTCAATCCCGGATCCAGCCTCGGGTTTTCTGCTGATACTCCGGCTTACTTCCACATTCCAAAAACAAGTTTTCTTAAGGCTAATTGAATATGCTAAATCATTTTTTAAACCCGATGGCATATATAAAAAAAAAAAAATGGAAATTTATTAAGTGTGTGATGTTCATCAATTTTCTTTTTTTTTTTTTTTTTTTAATAGATGTCCTTCAATAATTTTCTCTGTATGTGTACACTTTTAATTAGAAGCCTCTTTCAATTAATTCTTGTTGATTCGTGCCGGGAATACCAAATGGGCAAAAAAAAGTGCATCCACTCTGTAAAAACCAAACAATGCTGTCATACAGAACAAATAAACCGACAAAACTTGACTCTCACCGTGGCCTTGTTTGACCTGCCCCGTGCTCGATAATGCGTTTTCACTCGAGACAAATAGAATGGATGTCCTATTTGCGCGCGCTCACATTCAATCATTAGAACAATGCCGGGCTGACTATAAAGCTCAAGAAGATAGATGATGCGCACTTCCTCCATGAACGGACAGTATGTGTTGTGTCAGACCGCCGGCGTTCCTCCCATGAGAGGATCCAGCCCCCCTTTCCTGCTGTTCCAGCAAACCTCAGCCACCAGGTCAACGACAATCTAAATTTCAATTAAAGTGGACCAATGGAAACCAAATGAAGGTGGATGCATCTTTGTCTCTGGGTTGAGGCAATTTTTTTCATTATCACAAATCGGGTGGGGGAGAAAAAAAAAAACGGGATGTCAACTTAAAGAGCGTTATTAGAAGGTGACGAGAAGATTGGCCATATTGAGAGGGACAGAGTTTGGGGATGAATTCTATTCCGTTCACGCAATTAGTGTTTCACGTCTTCAAATTGTTCCGTGCAAAGTTACACCTGAAGAGAATTCGACTGAAACTCGGAGTTGGAATAAATAGGACGTGCATTACTATTAAAATGGAATTCAGCCACCATATTTTCTTTACACTAATGTTCTACGCAGCCCCGCTGGCCAAAACACAGTATTCTGATTAATAATTTATTTGTAGAATATGAATCCCCCCCCCCCCCCAGTGCTAATGACTTCTCCGACTGCTATTAGTGATAATGATGATAAAACTGTAGTCGTGTGGTTTTGCCCTATCCGTGGAAATATGCCACCTTTAGAAAAACAAAGTCAAATAGCTTTGCTTTGAACCAAGCTGGAGCAGATATGTAACGCAATTGCTTTTATTTGTATTTATTTTTTTCGACATAGCTAACCTGTGAGAGGGAAATCACATTATTTGTGTGTATGTGTGTGGTCTGATGGAAATCCCCAGCTATTAACGTCGACTTCGGCACACGTTCCCGCTCTGCCATTAATGTCTTACTTCCCATTTAGTGACACAGTTAAGAAGCCATTAGAGCAGACCTGTACACACTAAAGGCTTTTTAGGGAGAACGTAATTGCACATGTGAAGAGGTCACCCCCACTAATTGACTCAAGCGTGCAAGTGGATCCCTGTCGACAGTTTCTCTGTTGGTTCCCTTCTGCAGTCGGGATGATGTCAGAGTGGGGCAGTGGAGAGGATGTGCATCGTAAACATCATCATAAAAATCAGTATTTAGGCATGCTAACATTTGGTGCAGTTGATTTCAATATTGCAATTAAAATCTTACGTGGTGTTGTAATTTTGAAGGTAAATTTTAATATGGATGAATTTCCAAATTACATAAGTCTCAAGTTACAGTATTCAACCCTTATTTCCGAAAGAAAATTTAATATGTAAAATAAAAAAAAAAAGCGACAATATTCATGTAAGATTTACATCACAATTAGAAAAAGGCTTTTATTTTTCGATAATGAAATATATTAAACTCATCTGAGTTGAGACAAAATCCAAGCCATGAAGTACACGTAAAAGCATGGACACAGAGTAAAAGACAAATATTTGCCCAGAATTTTTGACTTGGTCTCATGTTCTAAATGGTCCTCTTTTGAAGTTCTCCTGTTCGGTTTTAATTAGCAGTCAAACTCTGCACCAGCCCCTCTCGCAGTCACAGCTACAGCGTCAGGAAATAATCAGTCGGAGGCTGATGCAGCAGGTCGGCGAGCAATCAACTGCTGACTTCCTGGCTGCCTGACAGAATTGACCTTCAGCGGAACAGCTCATTAGCGGAGTTAAGACATTTGTTGTTGATTGAATTGTGGGGAAGAATTTATGGAGTTGAAAATAACATATATATATATATATATATATATATGTGTATATATATATATATATATATATATATATATATATATATATATATATATATATATATATATATGTGTGTATATATATATATATATATATATATATATATGTGTGTGTATATATATATATATATATATATATATATGTGTATATATATATATATATATATATATATATATATATATATATGTGTATATATATATATATATATATATATATATATATATATATTTATATTAAAATATTTATATTTTTTCTATATATTTATATATATATATATATATATATATATATATTAGGGCTGTCAAAATTAAAGCATTAACTCAGGTGATTAATCCAAATTATTTTACTCAGTTCGCAAAAAATTGTAGTTGAAAAATGTGATTAATCACAATTAATCATGGAATTTTTTTGTGATAAATTAGTTAAAAAATATGAATTACTTGACAGCACTAATATATATATATATATATATATATATATAATAAATAGTTAATTTTATTTGTCCTGTTGACAGTCCCAAAAAATCTGTCATTTTTTACCATAACACCTAGCAATAAGCAAACAGGAGTCCAGTCACACACACACCAGCACATAACTGCATCTCCAGGAAGTTACCCCATCTCCTCCACCGACCCCTCCCATTATTTTTTTGCCATCAGTCCGTATTGAGGCCGTTGCCCAGTCTCATCACGCAAAGTGCCGCCGGCTGCAGCAGAATGCATCTCGGTGGGTTTGCACCGCAAGCCAGGAGAAGGGCCCGAGGACACATCTGCCATGACACTAATGCACTGACTCAGTGCTCAGAGCTCAACACCACAGCCAGGCCGAAAACCCAGAGGGGTTTTGACACTTATACTGCAGGGATCTGCATGATGGTCCATTTTCCAGCGAGCGCCTTGAATGCAACTTCCTCCCCCTCCACTTGTCCTCTAACATCAGTTTCCTTTCCTTAGTATTTGCCTCACTCATGCTCTCATCGATAATAGCATCTTTTGTTATACATGCAGCATGAAAAAAGGAGGACTGGGGGGCGGGGTTCTTTTTGGAAACACTGTCACCTGGGGGATTATGGGGAAAAAAGCTATTAGAGACTTCTGCGACTGTCATCCTAATAATGATGTATGGCTAAGAGGCAGGTTGAAGATGTCCTTGTGTTTGTGTGAGTGTGTCAACTGCCCCCCTGAGTCGAATGGCGATAACACCTTTAATGGCTTAATCTCCATCGTGTGCACAAGCACACACACGCACACACACAAACCGGCACAGTGCTTGTCGATAGTTCCCATGTTGCCTCCTGTGACATCCCGTCTTATTATTTCTACATCATCTTTGATGTCAAGGCCAATGTTAATATCTTTTCTCTTCACCTTTTCCAGGTTTTACGGTCCAAATGCTACATCGGAGAGAATGGTGTCCTGGATGAATAATCAGATGAAAGTCGATTGAGGTGGGAAAAGCACTGGGAAGCTGTTTTGATTGAAAGGTAAGGAAATATCTGCTTTAGTTTCCGTTAGGATCACTCAAATTTTAAGAGCTCATTCGTCAATGTGCCAACTAGAAATGAAAAGAATGGGTTTTAAATCGCATACAACAACGGATGGCAAATGTGTCAAAAGTCCAATCGGGAGACATCTCTTTTTTCAATTTCAACATATCTGGAAATGGCAGCACTGCGGTGTAGGAGTTGGCATGTCTGCCTCACAGCGCTCAAGTGGAGTTTGCATATTCTCCCACGTACTTGTGTATTATTTATTTATTTATTTTTTTTTAATATATAGTGGAGAGGGTTGACTCATGTCGAAATGCGCCCTCAGGCGCCGTTTTAGCCACGGCCGTCGTCTGTTGAAATGATTTTCAAATTTTGTGTTTAGAAAGAAATCTCTTAACTCACTCACTTTACATCCTTAAAAAAAAAAAAAGAAAAAAAAAAGATTAGTGGGCGTGGCTTGACTAGGTCATTTTCTGAGCGGCATTATAAGGCAATCTGTATTACCGTAGCCGTATGAATTCTGCCTAGCAACAAGTGACTACTCAATTGACGGTATGAGAATATACTGTAGTTTCGTGGCCTGTATTTTTATTCTTTACTCTTTGGGCTAAAAAATATTCATGGTCATTATCCTCTAAAATATTTTCTTAAGTGTGCATTCAGTGAAGAAGCCAGGCCCACCTTTATCACGAGCGCATAATGAGTGGTTGTTTGCGGACCGGTGGGGGTGCAAAAGGGAACTCTGTGAAATGTGAGTGAAAGTCAATGGAATAGAATGAGTCCGATTGATCTCAGTGGACGTACACGGCGGGAGTGCAAACATGGCTTGCCAAGCTGACCCCATTTAAATATAATGCGCATAGGCCCGCTTATTGAATCTCCACACTGCAAGCTGGCGTGATTATTTTTTTTGGGGGGGAAATGCCATCATCTGTAAATGAGCAATACGTGATTGGAATGCAGAACGGAAAAAAGGGGGGGGGGGGTTTGATGATTAAATAAAACAAATGTTAACATTATGCGTTATTACATTTCCCACAGTGACAAATTGTTTGATTTTTGTCGCGCTCCAGTCGTTTCATTTACTGCGTATATTGGTGTCATCAACTCTACCGCGCATTACGATTCTGGCGTGTGGACCCAGAAATTGTCTGCATTCGCATTTATTTTCGGTCGACATTTCATTGGCAATTTACTGAGGCGTGCTGTGGACTTTGCCAACTAAATCTCAAGCAAAAAGATGATGCAGTTGCAGTGATTTATTTTATTATTATTTTTTTCGTGCGTCCAGCAAAGTTTGGATTATGACGACAGTAAAAACCATGACTCGTCCATGTAAATATACAAAATAGTATAAATACGGTATCGCAATAAATACAATACGCAATCATGTCAAGTCAAATATTTACAGCCTATCATCCACTTCTTTGCAGCTGGAAATCCGATTTCTGCAATATGTAAGAATCGTTTACGGGATTGCCGCACAATCATAACACAGGTGGCGGTGTGTGCGCGCCCATGCTGAGATATGATGGTTTTCTTTGTTTCGCTGGCCGCTTGCCCTGCCTTTGGGTCATGCTTGGCTGTCGTCAGCGACACATGCGTCTCTCTCGCAAAGTCTGCCGCTGCAATCTGAAGCGGCGGATCTGATTACCTGAGGGGCCTCCCCTGAGCTCTGAGCCCATATCAAAGCACACACTTGAACAGAGGGGTGGGAGAGGGGTTTTTCACATCGCAGACGTCTGGGATGAGAAAAGATGAGGGGATTGGAGGAGGAGGGGGGGGGGGACTGTTTTACTTTACTTTGGATACAGTCGATACAGAGGTAAGGCTTGTTCAAATAAAGAATATCTTCACTCCAGTAAGTCATAAAAGATGTACTAGCGAAGGAAGGCGGGTGAGCTGAGGTGAACGCTACGGTCGTCTTAACGGCCTTCGTGGAGAGTATAATGGGCGGAAATCAGCAGGTGTCGACGGTGGTCTGTCATTTATAAACAATGATAAGCTGATTCAAGGCCACGATTGAGCACAGGCTGGAAACGAGGTTTATGTAAGGTGAACTCTAACGCATATTTGTTCTTGGTATGTATCCATAGTGAATATTTTGCTACGATTGATGGGTGTGTGTGTGTGTATTGCGCAATCTAGTCTAACATTTACACACGTGATGTGGTCAGTGAACGCGGCGGCTTAAAAATATTTTTTCTGTTATTCACTACACAGGAAAAATAACCAACTCAATCATAGGGTGCATATTATAATAATAAAATTCATTAATAATTAATTAATTATTATAATTATATTATATAATATAATAATAATAATATATCATATTATTATAATTATTATAAAAGTAATTAATAATTAATTAATTATATTAGAATGATAATATAGTAGTTATAATGTTGTAATATGGCGCTCATATGTGACGTATCCCTTCAATTAATTTTCCCAAAGGTCTCGATATACGGTATGACTAAAATGTGGTGACCATACGCTTTACTCTCTCCCTGCCACCGATTATTATTTTCCTCATCTCCTGCTTCCTCTTTTTCGTCTGTTCTTGTTTAATCCGCATTGTGCTCTCATCGAGCTGCACCATATGTGTGAGACTGAGCCACCGGAGGGTCATCAGAAGATGTTCCATTAAAAAAAAAAAAAATGTTTCCCAAGTATTGGCCTTCAAGCAACCATGTAGGAAAGGGTTTAGCTGAACGTAGTCGGGTGCTTTGCCACCGAAACACCAGCTGGTGTGCATTTCATAGCCCATTTGTTCTTGAGGTGTGTCTCAATTCCCAGAGCGATCAGGGTGGCGAGCAAAAGAAATGGCATCATTTGGAATACATGCGAGCAGACACCAACGACATTAAGCCAAACTGAACTGTATAATGTCAAAGCCTGGCCTTGCTTTTGAAATTGCTTTTTAGTGTTTCACTAAAAGACACTTAGGAGAATTTGCATCCTCCACAAGATTGATGTCATATAAGCGTATCGAGAGAGGCCCGTTCGGATCCATTCGTCATGTCCCAGCAGGAACGGGAGACATCTCGCAGACATGTATGTAATGTTGTGGAACAAACTCCTTGGAGGAACAGAGTAGCAAGACATTTCATCCGCTCCATCTTGCAGTCAAATGCTGACAACGAGATGGATGAGCCGGCCATGGGCTTTGGGGAAACAATGGAAGTTGATAAGTCCAAGTCAAAGATATGGAATAAACTTTTTTTTTTTTTTTTTACATTTTTTTTAATTTATTTATTTTTTTGCATCCGTGTCCCAAAAATCCTCACATAAAAATCAGAAGGACTGTTGAGGGAGAACTATTAAATACAGTTTGGGGGGGCGGGGGGGGACAAGAAGAGGACAGTTTGATAGCACACCTTTCAGGATGTTAGAGCAACGTATAAAAATGAACATTCATTTCTCCTGCTGGAGCAATCCTTCTCAATTTGATTCGTTCACCAGATGTGAAAGGATGGTCGCCAACATTGTACAAAGAACCAGCCGGGATGTGCGTTACCGTTTGTCTTCATGGTGAGCACATATTATTAAAAATGGCCGTTTGTGTTCAAAGAGTGAAGACCGTACCAAACATTGACGTAGTCATTTCCTCAAAGTACTGAAACTTTATATATATATTATTTTTTTTATTTTATTTTTTTTATTCCTCTATCCCCTCCAGCTAATATTCATTTCACTGCAGTCCAAGTCTAGCATTCAAGAATATGGCTTGAAAAAAAAATCGATGCTAGCTTTAGCCTTATGGCTAATTGCTACAACAATTATTTATTTATTTATTTTATCTTACTGCCTGCCTGTAAAAAATAAATAAATAAGTAAATATTCTCACCATCAATCTCGTGTCGAGAAGTAAAAACAGTAGAAGATGACGATGAGTTTGACGTCTTTTGGCGGCGTTCACTGCAATATCATTTGGAAGCAAAAACGTGGCAGCCCAGAAACGAATGAAGAAACAAAGCAGCATTCTATTTTTCTGTTAGAATGAATATGAAACAAAAAAAAAACGTCATTATGTCTTTTCCGGAAGACAGCAGTAAATATTCCAGTGTCAAGTCAACTCAAGTAATACGAAGCAAACATTAGCATCGCCCCGATTTTTATTTGTATTATTTGTATTTTTTATTTTTTAAACTTCCATAAGCCGCGAATGGATGTTGACACGCTCTCATTTGTTCATTTGCATTTAGATGGAGCACAGCCAGCGCAACTCTAACAAGTGAGGAATCATTTTATTTTCCTACTTAGGCCTCGCTCAGCTTTGATAATGAAGAAGGCTTCATTCGGAGACAAGTATTGTGTTTTCCTTAACAAAATGTGAAGTTCAGCCGTAGTTCATGTCTTTTGGCGCCGTTGAAAGCAGATTTAACATTAAGGCACCTGGTGTAGGGAGAAGAAAGTCTGAGTTTGAACCCACTGGCTTGACTCAAACTCTAAAACAAAACGGCCAAAGCAGGTGCAAAGAATTTTGCATTTGTTTTATTTTCTTTTGACATATTGTCAGATTAATTTGCGGTGCAGATTAAGTTCAAGAGCCAGCTCCATGAATTGTTTTGGTTGAGGTCAAAGTGCTCCTCTGGGGAGGATTGAAGAACAAAAGCATTTGCCTTTTGATAATAAAGAAACATAAAACATGTTAAGGTTGATATAATTGCAACGAGTTTGACTTTTATTTGCCCGGAGCGAAGGAGGAAGTGGCTGTTTTGGATTCGCAAAGTCCGTTGGGATTTGGCGGATTGATCCATTGATCAACAAAACGTCCGATTTAAACGGAATGAGCTTTGGCTTTTGTCCCGTGTCAAACGCTTCGAACCTGTGACCTCAAACGCAATTATAATCACAAAATACCATAATAAAGAATGATTTTTACACATTTTGTGCTCATATTTGGTTTCGTTTTAGTGAGCCGTTCCATTCCAGACCATCTGGGCCATCCAAAAGTAGAACTAGGTCAGGGATTTTATTCGGACCCATTATTTCTTGAAGTGCTTAAAAGGTTCATGAGGTCCAAGTTAAGACAGCCTAATATGATTTCCCTGCTTGCTAATTATATCATGAATAATTTGGAGTGCGCCACGCTGGCAACTATGTGCGGGTACTATACGTGGAGATGGAAAAGATAATGGGAGGGGGAAAGAAGACAAAAAAAAAAATAAAATCAGTCTTTGAGACAGAGCCGACAAGGTTACTGATGATCCGGCAGGCTAAAAGGGGCCATAAAAGATGGTCCATTCGCTCACACCGTGGACGGTAATAAGACAAGATAATGCATAGCTTTCAAATGAAACCTTTATGAGCTGGAAACCGTGCCAGCATTTGCGGTGAACTTGTTTCCGTTTGTCACTGAAATTGAAATTACACGAAAAGGGCAATTTTTTGTTTGGAATTAGTTGTTTGGTGATGCAGTGGCGTTTATTTTTCCCTTAGTGGGCAGCCTGTCACCATGATGAAATATTTAGGAACGCGACGAGCATTTTTCTACAACATTATCAACAGTTTAAGTTACATAGGCTGGCATTGCTGATTGTGAAAGGATGTGAAATGAAGAGAATACACTGTTTGGAAGAAATAAATATTTAGATTGTGACTCAGAAATATTTAACAATATCTTGTGTGTTCTTAATCCAACGAGTCGTCTCACATCAGTGTCGATGCGAGGCTACAAAAGCATCAATATTGTAAATGAGTGGTGCCTTCTTTTTTTGCCTGCAAACAATTCGGGAGACTAATTAGTGTGAGAGCAGAATAACTTGGGAGGCAAACTGAGCTGTGATTCAGCATCAACATCGTTGTTCGTCCCTTTGGGCGTTTTTGACACGGTTGCGGACACAGTGCAATTTGTTCCCTTTTTTTTTTTGCCGCTATCATTTTGTCATCCATCAAAATGCGTCACTGCATCCTTGCGTTTTCTTGCTTGCCGCCAACATGTGGCTTTAGTATTTTTTTTTTCCCTTCTTCCTATCCCTTGGATGATTAATGGGAACTGTCTTCAAAAATCCCTTCGTAAACTGTTGCAGTGTGACATTAAATGGCTTTAGAGTTCAAAGCGATAACTTAGTCAAGTAGCTGAGGGGTCCGAGTTGTACTTCTAGTCGCAGTCAAACGGAAATAAAGTGGCAACATTTCAAAGATACTACATTATAGACCAGGGGTGGGCAAACTTTGATTGGCGGGCCACAATGGGTTCTAAAATTTGACAGAGGGGAGTAGATGGATGGAGTGTTTTGGTCACCTCACCTCATCAGAGAAAAAAAAAATGAATTTAATTTAAATGAAAGTGAACAAAAGCATTAAAACAATATAAATGTCTTTGAAAAACAGTATTTAGAAAATTAAGCATTAAAAAGGATGATTCATTGAATTTTCTTCGACGGATTAAAACCTTTAACGGGCCGCCTGTGGCCCCCGGGCCGTAGTTTGCCCACGCCTGTTATAGACAAAGGTATATTGGACAAAAGGCCAACAAGAAAATAGGAGCTAAGCAATTGTGCGTCTCCACTTTGTCACCATAACAACATCCAAATTTAGTACATTTTGTCCCTAAATTTTCGGCCATTTTCAGCAACTGGCGAGCATGTGATTGTGATTGGTCAAACATCTGCTTCTAAATAAAAATTTCAGAACGTTCCGCATTCGCATCAAACGTAACAATAGGACCGCGACTTTGCACAAAAATCCCAGCCACAGTTGGAGCGACCATACCGAGCGGTTTTATTCCCAAAACGTATCCTCGTTTGCATGCTTTGGAGCATCCGATGTCTTTATACGTCTCGGAGATTTGGCGGCTAAGTGACAGCTAGATGAAGCGAGCAGAGGTAGATGACACGGAGGGGCTATGAGATTGTGAAGTTAGCGACGGCGATGCAGTGCGGGAAGCTGACAGCCCCTCCGGAGGACCGGCAGGCCATTGTGGGAATGAGAAGGAATATCGTGCTCACCATGAGACGAGCGGCGCACAGCGCATCAGTGACACTTGGGTAAAGAGAAGCCTATTTGAGCAGATTAACGCATACTGGGGAGATGTTGTTGTCATCTGTCGGGGAAGCAGAGAAACAGCGAGTCAAAGGGTTTAAAGAATTCGATGCCAGAGGATGTACGCAGATTGGACCCATGTGATCTTTTGGTGATTGGATTTTATTGATTGTTAAATAGTGTCTCACTTTTGATATGATTAAATCTCAACGTTTGTGAATGATGGCGGGTAGTAAAGTTAAATCTATAAAAGCAGCTTCAGTTGTGTGAATGAAGTTTGCAGTTTGATTGTAAATGATTCTATTTTATGATATCATTGAAATGAAAGAACACAATATTTTAACAACGAAATGTTAAGAAAAAATAATCGTTCTTTTTCGATTAGTAAAAAAATAAAAAAACACTTTTAAATATGCATGAAGTAGTGTTTCTCTTGTAGCTCCCTGGTGTGTAATGAGAGATCTTCAGAAAATTATCAAGTCAATTATTTTGCCCCAAAAAAAAATTATTTAAAATTTTTGGTGTTAATTTATGCATGCCAACCACATACCGTACATAACAGGCTGAAGACTGAAACGCTCTTCCACTAGATGACTGAAGGTACCTCATTAAATTATGTATCCACTTTTTGGGATTCGTTTTGCTAAGTGGTGAGCCGTGATTTATCAAAATAGGTTGAGAAACACGGGAATAAAAAATCCTGTCACATTATGATCAAAAGTAGACTCCTCATAATTAATTCCAATAATTATTGATATCATTATGTTCTTGATACATAGTAAGCCTGATCTTGTTTTTGAATCACGGCTATGGAGACGTTACATTGCCTGGTCAAAGAAAATTCTAGAATAATGTCAATTGTAAAAACGCATCATACGCAATGTTTTAGTCCACTGGTTAGTGTCCTAATTTTGAATTTCGCGGTTCGGTTAATTTAAGACTAGATAGTGAGACAAAATGGCTGACAATGATCAAAAGCACCCCAATATCTCACTCTGTTTTCTATCGATTGGCATGCAGTCACAGACACACAACGGCCCAAAAAAAAAAATTCACATCGATCTCAGACACACCCGCAGGTGTTACTCAACATTCGCCACCTGCCTCGGAACGTGTGCCAAATTAATCTGTGTTGAAGAGATGAGTTTGGGATGAATTCATCTCGGATGGATGAGGAACAGCGCCCGTATGCTGGGCCCGTTGGGAAACAGAGCGATGGATCCTTATTTCCCCCGAGGTGGCGGATGGTGGATCCTAGACTAAGAAAAGGCACGGTGGAACTAAATGGAGTGGAGATAGGGGACACACATCTGCGGAGACGACCGACAATCCGAGCGGGAGCGCACACATCTGGCAGCCAGTCCATATCCTTATCATGAACTATTTCTCCTTACGTTACCTGGTATTATGAAAGCGTCTTATCTTCAGCGTGCGAGGCGGCGAGGAAGGCGAGGTAACCTTGAGTTCAAAGCAACAGGAGCAGAACAAAAAGCAGCAGACGGCGTTCCCGTCGATGTTCCAGAAATGGAAAAAAAGGAAATCTGTGAAATTGGATGACACGCATCTTTTGAACTCTTGTGATTTCCCATTTAAAGTTATATTAGTTTCAAGGTAAGCTTGGGTAATTATGATTCGAAAGTTTAATTAAAGATTTTTGTGCTTGTTGTTGGGAAGTGGGATTATGCAAAAATGCTGGGTGGAGCCACACGCTCAGGTAACACTGATGATCTGAATCCAGATGTTTCACAGTATGTTGACCTGTTAAAGCAGGTGTGGGCAAACTACGGCCCGGGGGCCACATGCGGACCTTTAAATGTTTTAATCAGGCCCGCTGAACTTGAAAAAAAAAAAATGAAACCTCATGTTTTATTTTCCCTGTAATTCGTATGTGTCCCCACTAGGGGGCGGAATCTAAGACAGATATTTTGTTGTATTTTCATTTCAAATTAAATTTCGATATATACTATATGTATTTTTTTTTCTCCGAAGAAAGTGAGGTCACCAAAACACTCCATCCATGTGCTGCTGGTCCGGATCCTCTGTCAAATTTTAGAAACCATTGTGGCCCAAAAATCAAAAAGTTTGCCACACCGCCTGTGTTAAAGGCTCAGCTTGTTTTTCGGACATTTGTCCGGCTCCTTCAGACACAGTGGGGGAGAAGCAAAGGCAGTGATTGATCAAAATTCAGAACCTTCAAGTTGTACGAACCAATAATATACAGTAACTAAATACTGTACTTTGTGTTTATAATTTTGAAAGGGTCACAAAAGTACCTTACAGAGTGCATCCAAATGCCAAAATTGCTACCACTCACTGACAAGTTATTTCACGCAATAATGTGCCCTTGCTCTCATTCGTTTTGCATGGTCGCACATTCAAATTATTGTGGATGCCAAGTCATTTGCAAAACAATAACAATCCCAAAATGAACCCATGTTCATAAATGCAATTAGTTACAATGAGATTCCGTTACCCGGGGGGGGGCATCTATATAAACCTTTACAATGCAGCAAGACTGATTATCCAAATCAAAGCACCTCCTTTTCCATTTTCTCTTTGTTTGTTCACAAAAACTTTGCTCACAAAGCGGCGAGTGCCGATTTACAACAGCGCTGCAGCTGTTGACAACAGCTGTATTTTAAGTGTCCATTTCCAACAGCCCGCAGCCAGCAGTGACAATGACTCACCGTGATTAAAAATAATATGATTGTAGTCTATTTGAGCAGGGTAAAATGCTGGAACGCTTCAAACACAGCAAAGTTGTAAAACGGGAACCAAAATGTGTTCCTCAGTCAGCACGTCCAAGTGCAGATGTGTTACTTTGCCTTGGGAAAACCCCCCTTCAGCTTTTCCAAACAATAAAACATAACGGCGAGTGTTCGTGACTTTCCAAAAGTTACATTCACTTTTGGCTATTGCAATGTTAAAACACTGGAAATTAAATCATGCATGTTGGGTTGCAAAAGTCACGTCTGGTCATGCTCAGCATCTTAAAGTCATATGGAAGATATCACACATCATGTTCAGCCTGCTTTGACGTATACACATTTTTTTTTTTTTCATTTAACTTCATAGACCCCTGGTAATTAATCTTGTATTAAGAATGTATTTACTTGGCTCAGACGATCATATTTTTTATTATTTATGTTGCGACAACATTTCAAAGGACATACTGTATCATAAATCAAGCAGATGCAGTATATATTTTGAAGCGAGCGTTGACCCTTCACGCAAAGTGTGTGCGTGGGTGCGTGAGAGACTAAACAAAAGATTAAAAAAAAAATAAAATAAAATAGACGATAAAATGGTACAGCTGGAGCAGCGTGAAATTGTAGCGTAACATAAATGAATAAAAGGAAACTCACAAAAAAAAAAAAAAAATGGGACATTTATATCCATTTCATAAGACAGGAAATGACACGTACGCCGCCCAAGTAAAAGAACATGAAAAATACTTTACAACTTCATCACAGACCTTCACCAAGGTTGAGCTGTTATCTAGCCTTCCGCTTATCCTCATTTGGATCACGGGTAAGCTTGAGCCAATTCCAGTTGACTTTGAGACCGGAAGGTTGAATTGCGAACAAAAGAATATTTACATTGAAGATGACAGGAGATGTACTCATTTTAAATTCTGGGTTGACTTGAGCTGCAAAATATAAAATCAATTCCTTTGACTAAACGTGATTGTTTAGCTCCTTAGACAGTGGCCGTCTCGCTAGCTAGCATTTTTATTGCTTTTTCCCAGACCGATTTGTTAAAGTGAACACCTGACACGTTTGCCACCCCCCGTGCAATTATCTGAACGCGTGAGACTGCGACGGCCATTTTGAAAACGCGACAAAAATATAGTCAAGGTTTGATTTGCTTTGAATTCTCCGTTCGCGTTAGCGATAGCACCAAAATGCTAATCCAATATTTTGCCAAAGCATTCTGAATGGGCTTTGATGCTCAGGTGGTTGCACTTCATTCGGGCGGATGCCTGGTTTTCCCTTGCACGTCTCAAACGATGGGAAACAATGTCTGTGGTGGGAGGTGCCATGAAACATCCTTTATCCGGCCAGACAATCACGACTACTTTCTGTGTTGACTCGTCAGGCCCCTGAAAGTTGGCCGGTCAGCATCCACATGATGGATTACCTTAAAGGCCTGGAAATTGAGACGCTCTTGTGTTTCCTTCCATACGCTGTGTTTATTATTGCACCCTGTGTGCACTCATCTGTCAGCGCACGGGCCTCGGGCGGGGTTACAGATACAATGTGTCCTCACTGGCAAGGTTCAACTCATGCGCCTTGTAACCAAACCGTATGAGGTTATTTCACCTTGAAATAACAACAACATCATTTGGATGGTAAACTGGCTTGTAAAAAGGCCAAATGTGAATCTGTAACTAGCTAGACCAGTGGTCCCCAACCACCGGGTTGCGGGCCATTTTGGGCCGTGCCGCTCAGATGAAGAAAAGGGAAAAAAATTAAAAAAAAATTTTTTTTTTATTAAATTAAAAAAAAATAATAATAAAAATTTTTAAAAAGCATGCTCTGCACCCCTCGTTAAAGCTAATAATGTCCTTTTTCCACTTAAAGGTGACAGCATGAGATTGGGAGAGACTCTTACTATTTCCATAATTTTCCATGGTCATTCACAATTTAATTAGTTCTAAGAAATGTATTATTAGGATAACGTCCCTCCCCTGCAAGAAAGGCTTCTCCTGCCTTGTTTTATTTGCCAAAGTCAAAAGAACACATTCTCCTCGCATTATTGTTGAAAGAAAAAGATTTTCATTGAGATTAACGGCTTTCATGTGACGAGGCACAGAAACGGGCTGCGGTATGATGCAAACTGCCTCACGTTTGCCTTTGACTAATATCTGCCTTTCATCTACCATCTCTGCTGATTGGACCATTTCCCACCTCTGCATCAAAGTGACGACTCGAGCCGTAATTACCAGATTTTATCTGGAGGCAAAGCACTGCTAAAAACCCAACCGTGTTCCCTCGTACTGGACAGTCTCATATAAAGATAAGGGATAAACACTTTGTTAGAGTTTATTGAAGGTGTTAAAATGTCGTTGTTTTTAATATGTATTTAAGCAGTACCAAACGAAGTTCTTGTGTTGCTTTTAAAAACGTCGTTAAAATAAACTGATTCGGAGAAAAGAGAAAAGGCTTTTTTTCAGTGATGATGATTAAAGTGGATTTATTTACCCTTTCGGAAGCTTGGGGGGGGGGGGCAAATCTCAAATCACGGCATTGGTCAATAGGTCAACTGCTTTAAAAACGGACAATTACTTTCGCTCTATATGGTCAAAGAACTCAGTGAAGCAGATTTTAATAGACGGGATTTTGTGTCATCGAACCAATTTTAGGAAGGTCCGAAGTTGTTGTCAGTTGTGGGATCCGCGTCACTTAACAGCCAATTTGGGTTTGGCAAGGGATGTTTCAAGGCATCTGTGAGTTCTGCAAGAAGACGCTTTGAACTTCCTGTAGAGCTGAAATGAAAAAAAAAAAAATACTTCTTTGTCCGTAACCATTAAGATACAGTTCTGTATTTCGGAAATAACTAAAACGAAATGATTATGAAAATGATCATGTGTAGCTAGCTAAAATAAACAGATGATGCAATCAACAATGTGAATGTTTAGCTAGCTAGCTAGCTAGCTCGCAAGTGTCACATCCGCTTCCAAATGAATACAAGGCTTGGAATGTTTACATTTCTTCTTTTTAATGTAACCACTTGCAACACATCACAACATCACATTATCAACTCATTTATATATCTTTATATATTTATATATCACATACACAAAATTAGCATACGTCGATGCGGTGCTGTTACCTTAGCCATCTGTTGAGCACGTAGTTTGGATTAAAACAATCGGAAACAGATAACCCATCATGGAGCGAATTGAAGACGGGCCACGGAGCCGCAATGATTGTCTGTGGAAATAAATAAAAGGGATCAATGCGCATTATGTTTATGAATACAAACAGCCGAGCAGCAGCGGCTTCAGATTGCAATCTTAGCATGCATGCTGTGCACTCATTAGACGCACTAATAATTAGGCAGCCTTGCACGTACACACAAATCACTTTAATGACTGACAGGTGGGGGACTTGAATATACAATTCAATACGGAGGGAACTGGACTGTTTTGATTAATTGCGTTCTAATGAACATCATCATTATACAAGATGTCAGGTTAGCTTTTCACGACCATCATCCTCTCCCCCACCTCGTGCAACGAGTAAGGTTGACGTCCCACGACTGAGTTGGTCTTCTTTATTGCTCATGATGACTTACTGTACTTAAATCTCCATTCTATTTTATCCGCTCACCAAGCCATCCACACCCATCGCCACGTGGGCCCCGCAAGCTTTTCCATGACAGCCGAGGTGCGCCCACAACTGAAAACAAATGCGACTGATGATGTAAGCGTTGGCGTGGGCTTGATTACCGAGCTACCGCGATGATTTCAAGAGAGCGTCGACTACTGCCGATGGTCACAACGCAACACGCAGAGCCCAAAAAAATTTAAATGACACGCATTCAAAAACACCAATACTACAGTGTAGAAAGTGAGGATTGTGACCCCTAGTGGACACAAATAATACCTGCGCCTCACGTGCATATTTTGTTTTGGTATTATGCATGACACTTTGAAAATATAGCGGAATAATAATCCAAGCATGGAAATGACAAGAACTCTGCTGGCAGGTTGAGCCCAGTGCTTAAATCCTGCTCAACAGTTTTGCGTTGGTGCCGCCTGCTCCTCTTTGGCTACACTTCGCACATCATTCACACTGTAAAAACGTCCCAGCGAGATGCTTCATCTCGACTGAGCTCAAGTTGTGCAGAGCATGTTATAGCTCTGCTCGTGCAACCGTACGGCAATTTTTTTTTCAGGGATTATTGCATGCAAATTTACCATTTATATATAAATATATTTTTTATTTATTATATTTTTATTTATATATTTTTATTAATTTTGCAAACGCTTGACCAAGTTTCCTGTTTTTGCAAGACAGTTAATCAGTGATTTTTTTTTTTTCTCCATGGAGGCGCCACTTGCCATCTAGTTAATTACGATGACGTTTGCCATTTGTGGCATGACCTCATACTCTATTTACACCTTATTTTTTTTTAGCAATTTTGTACTTATTTAAATCCCCTTAAATTCACACTATAAACGTCAACATTTCCACATCTTTAAATCCTATAGTAAAAAAAAAAAAAAAGATTCCATTTATTTGCAAATTTTGCAAATCCCAAAGCACCCAGTCTTTGCTTCTCTTGAATTCTGCAAAATGGTGTTACAGCTCATGAATTTTTTGATGAGCTCCATGTTAAAGTGTTAACTGTTTGCATTTTGAACCCTTCAACGTACACTCATATCATGCCAAAAAGATGACCAAAAGTCTGCGGCGCAGCTTTCGAATTGAAGACAGTCGACCTTGACGGTGGAAAAAGCAATCAAGCCGCAACATGGGAGCTCGGAATAAATGAATCTTGAGATTCTGGATCACTTTTTTTGCTATGTCCCTGGTAGCAGTTTTGCTTCTGTGTTAGTTTTTTTTACTTTTTCCGCTTGGTTTTATTTTCCAGATTAAAACTAGCAGTTGCTATTTGGATGTGTCATAGTCTATGTGGATCTTATAAAACCAGTACATAATTTTATGCGACACTTACATGTTGGTGGGCATCAATTTAGGCACTGAGTCTTTCATCAACTTGACAATTTTTTTCTCCTGAAGAAATGCAACCAACCCAAACCTATTCTCCGTTTATAGAATATGTTTAAATAATTCCCTCTTCAGACATTATTATATATTTATTATTATATTATATTATATTATATTATATTATATTATATTATATTATATATTATATATTATATATTATATTATATTATATTATATTATATTATATTATATTATATTATATATTATATATTATATATTATATATTATATTATATATTATATATTATATTATATATTATATATTATATATTATATATTATATTATATTATATATTATATTAGAAATTATATATTATATTATATATTATATATTATATATTATATATTATATATTATATATTATATATTATATATTATATATTATATTATATAGTATTATTATTTTATATTTTATTGACATTTTTACACATTTAAGGTGGACAACCATGCACAGGAGCCTCCTCACATTCACATTGACAAACATCTGAAATACTGTGATCCTTTTATTGAACTGATCGCAATATTTGAATTATTTGAAAAGAAACTAAATATGGAAACAATTACATTATAAATCATTGTCAAGCATTTTTCTTTTAATTGTCCAGTATGGGATCAAATTAAATCACATGATTTGACTTTCCTAAGTGGAGGGCAAATAACACTCCATGTGCCATCTCTGACCCTTTATTGAGCATAATGAGACTAATAGCGCTTTAGTGGCTCCATATTGTGAAGTGTCCTGTTGCATGTGAGGAGAAGAAAGGACAGCTGAGAATCCTCAGATGATGCCAGATGCCAACGACGCGCAGGCTCGAGGAGGAAATTAATTCATTCCCAGAGGAGGTATCACGTTCCATCAGTGTATCCACTCGGCTGTTCACCCGCTGATAGCTCACTGTGAGCGATTCGGAATGCTACTGCAGCCACACACAATACGTAGTGGATTGTAAGCCGAGTTACCCTGTAGGCATCAGCCTGCTGCCATGGCACCGAGCGTTCCCGCCCCATTGAAAGGAATGATGAAGAATGGCAAAAAAAACGCCTGGAATCGCAGGATTAAGGCAGCTCGGAGACGTGGTGAATTGATTAGCGATGTTCCTATACAATACGAATCGATCCGTCCTTAAGGGACCGCATGACTCACAGTGGAGTTGCTGTGTAAGCTTGCAATGGAAAAGTTGCTAGTTTCAACCCCCCAGTTTGCTTTCTTAATTTCATTTTTTCTTTTTGATAAATTAACAAAGTGGCAGACACCACACATAAGGGAAATTAAAGTGTAGTGCCAAGAAGACCTGTGACAGGTGCCACAGGTCATTCAGATTGCTGGAAAGTACAACGACGAAAAGATTCAAATACCATTGACGGATAAATACGTCAAAATCCATTTTTTTTACTAGGCTGGTCGTGAATGAGTTAAAAGCTGACAATGTTATGCCTTTATAATATTGATATGGCACATCGTTGAAGTGAGCATGTCCGAATGGCTCTCGACCATGTTCCAGTTTCCCCTTTAGAATATTAATTGCATGAGTAAACATTTTAGGTGTGCGCTTGCCGAAATATTTTAAAGATGAGAGCATTTGATACGACAAAAATATGAAATTTTTTCACATTTATCAGCATGTCCTGTTGTTACGCAAAAGGGGAGATTGAGGTACGACAAAATTAACTCATTTACTGCCATTGACGGCTTAAGACGTCAAAGATCCATTTTTATTTACAGTTGAGATCTGCCGGTGGTATAAAGATCACACACAAAGCCAAGAAAACAATAATACTGAGACGACACAGTCAAAATATTACCGGAACTAGAAAAAAAAAAAAAAAAACACACACAGAAAGTAAACACCTCTGCGATATAACCGGAATATAAATTATTTTGTCCAGTTCTAACTAAAAAAATAAATAAAAAAAAAAAATTTACGTTTTATTTATTTATTTATTTATTCTTTTTTTACAATTCTGTTTGCTCGATAAATCCAGTCAATCAAAGGATTTTATTTTATTTTTTGTAATTGAAACGCAATTCTGACTGGCATGTTGCATTAGTTTATGGTTCCCTGCCACATGAAATATGGCGGATATGACCAAAAAAAGTGGAGTCCACCTCTAGCTATCTTAACTTAAGTAGCAATTGCTTTTTCAATCGTGTCGTTTCAAGGTGACACTCTTCATGGCATCTAATCTATCGCTTTACTTACTAATTCATGCACTCATCTTTGCTGACCTTGGTGTAAGTGTGAACACTGCACCTGCAGAATCACAAGTCCAGATGAGCTTTGCACGTCCGAAAGGAAGGATGCATGTCGTTTATTTTGTGCCGCGAGGGGTCATCGTCGGGTGAAACATGTCATTAAACGCACACACGCAGTACTTTTTCCTTCATGGTTGAAGAGCCGCAAACAAATGAGAGAGGACCATTAAAATGGAGTTAGTGCCATCGTTCACTCGGCGTGTGTGTCCGTGTGTGTGTGTGTGTGTGCGGGCAGCAGCGGTGTCAGTCACCTGTCAGCTTCAGGTGCAGATAAGGCCCAAATTCAACGTCCTCCTTGTCTGCTTGTTATCACACCCTCTATTCATCCATCTCAGGATCTTTCCAATTTCATTTTTTTTTCTCTGTTTGGCTCCACAAAGGAAGTTAGTTGCAATACATTTCAAGCGTGAAGGTTACACAAGGTCGACGGTTGTTTTTAGTCCTGTTGTATATTATTTCTTCGAAGCATCTGTAATGCTCATTTTCCTGGAAAAAATATATTTCGGTGCGTTGTCAATGGCACCAATAAGATCACATCACCACTCCAAAGTGCAGTATGATTTTTTTTTTTTTTTTTTTTTAATTGCGCAGGTCAAAATATTAGACTTTTATATTTTAAATTAAGCATCTGATTTGGGTGTCATTGTGGCTTTAACACTTCATTTGGCGTTCGGCAGACTGTCAGGGCTGCAACCCTCCAGCCGCATCCACTGAGGAGATGAGCAAGGAGTGAGTCATAATGCGGCTACTTTGTGACTAAACATCATCACCGGGGGGGGGGGGGGGGGATTTAATAACATGACCTTCATCTCAATGCGTAAAAACCATTATTTCAAACGTATTCTCTTTTCTGTTCAGTCACGCAAATTTAGCAATTATTCATGTAAAGTATAATCTCTTGTCAGAAAATGACATTCGAGGTTGCCATTTCTTTCTCTCATCTAAAAACATTTACGACGGCAAGAATGTTTTTTTTTTTTTTTTCAGTTTCAAAAATGACTTTTGACGTGCAATTCGAGGCAGCCTGCAGCATTTGTTTGTTTTTTTTTTAATGTGAATTTGCATAGATTAAATAAAGCACCTAAAATGCACTGAAGATTCTATCTAAATGTCACATTTCTACTCTAGCGCACTTACGTTAGGTATCATCCAATACAATAAATGTATATTAAAAAAAACAATATATCTCCGTTTCGATTGACATTATCAAAATAATATTAATTACTAATATTTTTTATTGGGCTACTTTAGTTTACTAATGGTGTAGAATGCCATACAATTATACAACACAATATATCTGCAGTAATAAACACAATATCTTTTCATATCAATAAAAATGGAGCTCTAACATATATTTAATTATGCCAATTTTACAAGTGATCACAATTTTGGACTGATGATATGCATTCAGCAAGGTGGCCATACAGTAAAAATTATGACTACATAACTGGATCAAAGACATTTTGAAAAGGTTTATCCTCTTTTTTTTTTTTTTAAACAGCTTATTCAGATCAAGTGTAGTTGTGTACGGTTTTACATAACTGTATGCGCATGGAACCCGCGTCCAGACCTGAGCATGCAGGCGGGTTTTCTGTTTGCTTTGCATCCCTGCAGCTAAAACTGATGGACACAAAAAAAAAAAAACAACCGCCCAGTTACTTGCTTGATGCATTCAAATGGCTTTGGTAAATAGAATGAATAATAGATGGCAAGTGTATGTGTTCCTTTTTGCGTGTTTGAATGACAGGCATGTGGAAACTAGAAACGAGGCCGTCTGAGGCACTAAAATCTAAACTCTCCGTTGGAATACAATCGGAAATATCAAAAGATGTCAGTGTTGATCTGATCTTGAACCCAATGAATACAAAAGCTGTTGCACTTGAGTTTAAAATTGGAGGAGAAAAGAGTTAAAGACTTCCCTTTCAACCCAGCAGTCCATAAAATGCATTTTTCCCAATAATATTAATGAATCCAAAAGAATGAAAAGTAACTAAAAAGCTGCTGTAGCAATAATCAGACTTTTTTTTTTTTTTTTTTTTTTCAGATTTGCTTGGCAGCCTGTCACCATGTCATCGCGGACTCCTGCTTTTACCAGAGCAAAGTCATGTTGAACAAAATCAGGTATTAACTACAATTCTCAGCAGCCACAATATTTGTCATTTGCTTTCCCGGCGATAATACCAATAACGAATCCCACTGAACCGAGCATATATTTGTAATTATCTGGTGGGAAAAGTTTATCTCTGTGTGAAAAGAGAGGACTTAAATTATTCTGCAGTGTCAATGATTTTTGGTTGGCGGACGCATAGTCTCAAAAACACACACACACACGAACACTAAGGAGCTGAGCAAACAGAAAAGCGAATCGTGTAAGCAGTGGAGCAGATTAATTTGTTGGGTGCAGCGAGTGCATGTACTGTATGTCGCGCGCGTGTATGTGTGTGTGTGTGTGTGTGAGAGAAAGTGGGCGCATAATCGAAGGACAGGGAGATAGTACGTTCTTCTGAATTCCAGCTCAGTGGAGAACCGTCTGGATTCTCCAAGTCCGTCATGTCTAAAGGCAAATCGTGTCGGTAACATGGTTGTCAGAAAACATTTTGATCTCCTCAACGGGCTGTGTAGGTGTGGCTAATCTGTTGCCCAGTCACAATCAATCTGTCATCCTTAATAATCCCAGTGTCGCTGGTTCCACCTCCACACATCCTGCTCCTCAAGCGCGCTCACATGAAAGACTCCGACAAGCCACTCTGTAGCCATTCCAGTTGCTGCATTTGATAAATTTGAAGTGTGACAAAAAATGGATTAAAGTGAAAAAAAAATGGTGAACCTCACTAAAAGTTATTGTGTGATAACAGCACAAAGGCCTTTCCACCCTGGCGACGTTTATTGTAGAAATGATGGACTCAACTTCTCTGCTAACCCTCCTTAAATTCTGTTATTGCCATTGCTCCGCTCCATTTTTCTTCAGAAATATTTTGGATTGGAAGAACGGCCCAAAAACTAAAATAAAAGATGAACCGTATTCAATTCTACCCCTTGTTTGTAAATTAATTATAAGGCGCACACGTATATCAGCTGAAGCATCTCTTTAAAAAAATAAATAAATAAATAAAATAAAACAAAAAAATAATAATAATAATAAAAAACCATATACAAGCCGCACCAGTCTATAAGCCGCAGTTTTCTATGTTGAAAATAAAATTAGTTGTTTATTGCGTGTACAGACCGATTTTGTACTGTGAATGCAAATAAAGGTATCTAAACAGATTGTTAAAACAGTCCCTTTGAACACGGCAACAACTTTGCTAATTCAAACAGAACAGACCCAAGAGAAAAAAAAAATTGAGATTTATTTAGTATATTTTCTGAACTATAGAGCGCCCCCTAGCGGTGAAAAAAAGCCACAGAAAAGCCACCCCGACATCAATTAACTAAAGTGTCTCGTTCTCCGTGTATTTATTTAATCGTACTCCACTCTAAAAAAAACAACTAACATAATGTGTGTGTGCCTTTAAGAGGCGTGGCCTTGCGAGCGACATCAGAGGCTCAAGTCGGTTAGCCCCACATTGTTTGCTAATCTGCACGTCAGCAGTTGCAGCGCACAGAAATCATTCCCCAAAATGTTGCAACCTCGTTCTTTAGGTCAGAAGTCAGCACCGGAGAAAATGGCTTGCGACTGGAATTGAAATTCCACCACCGCCAAGTGTATGTCAGACGTGGTTGCCCGGCTGTGTCTTTGGGGGATTATGCTGCAATGAAAGTCCGACTGAAGCCATTTAGAGCTTTATCAGCGCAAGCCAATCACGGAGGCCTCGGCGGAGTGGGAAGGGCCATCCATCACGGACGGCGGAGCACGGCCCGGGACGAGTCTGTCACCAGATAATGCATTGTGTGGACTAAAGGGAAGGAAAGGTTTCAAGAGGGGGGGGGCACTGTCCTCCACAGTCCTTAAATGATTTAAGTCTGATGTTAGCTTTAACTGATGCGTTGACTCGTGCAGCACAAACGCGGGCAGAAACAAAATCCGTCGTAAAAACCAGAGAAACTTTGCAACGTTTTTCCTCAAGGTGCAGGTAGGAATGAATTCCGATAGGGATTAGGTCAGCACGGGCGCAAAAAAAAAAATAAAATAAATGAAGCACCGTTGAATAACGTCAACGCATGGCTTAGCTTTTAAAATGTTGACTGTCCTTCCGCTCACGTGTGCAATTTGGAGTCTCTTAAACGGCAGCTGAAGAAATTGCGTCTTTTATTTTTATGGAGCATGAAGTGCCTGCGCTCTGACAGGATATTTATTTATTCCTTTATTAAATTGAACCAGTATTTATCCGACAAAGAAGAAGAAATTCTCATTTGCAGTGACGACTTGCCAAAGCAACATAACGTCACGACAAAATAAAGCATAAATGTTATCATATAATTACGTCCTACAAACACACCGATGAAGACCTTTTTCCCGATACACGGAGTTTTTTATTTTTATTTTTTGAGCCCTATAAATAAAAGCTTTTCGCATTTATAGCAACCAACTGAGTGCCCGGGCCTAGAATTCTTTCCGACCGCTTTGCTGATGAATATTTAACCCTTTCAAGAGCACCTGTGCTTACAGAGATGCCGGCAGTGCTCCGGCTCCTTATTTTGTTAGCAAAAAAAAAAAATTGAAAAATTGAAATTTTCTTCATGCAATTAATATGTTTAATCGTTAGTTTCTTAATAAGATACATATTGGTATAGTGTGGTTAAATTTACAAAAATAATATACCATGTTTCATACAACTATGAGACTCACTCACCAACATTGAGCTATATGTAAAAATGATTATTTATTTATTTTTTAAATCTTGGTTTCAAAAAACGGATCTAAGATGCACGGTGTAATTTTTGATGCCCCGGGGAGCTCTCAAGTCTCCTCCGTGTTTCATTTGCAGACTGAAGGCACTCCATAGGCAATTGTGCAGTGAGGAGTTAATGCATTTGTAATGAATGAGCTACCAGCTCCTTTGGCCTTCCGCAGAGTCCTCAAATGACTCTCTAACCCAGAAAGCCAAAATAGTTTTTTACAGTAAATAATATATTGTACACAGTATGTCTGGCGTGACAGTCAGATGTGTCCTTCCTTCCGGAGGATGGGAAGAGAAAAAGTGTTAGTGCCCACCCCTTTGCAAGAAGAAGCTTTGATTTGTTTGATTGTGTGGGTGAGAGATTTTTTTTCTTATGTTATCTATGAGAGTGGCGCCCAATATTTGCGGAATTTGGTAATCACTTTCCGCGCAATATGGAATTCAGGCCATGAAAATATGTTGCAGCTCTTTGGTTTGTTTCGTCAATCAGGGAGACGGACGATTAAATCGTTTTCACATGACGCAAGGTGTCAGTCCCACCCGGAGTTCTGTCCACTCCTCATTGTATATTTACGAAATACGAAAATACGCTTCAGCCAAGTAAGGGCTCCGGTTTCTGGGAAAACCCAGGGAAGTTTATTGAGAAATCTGAAACTCTGGAGGGAGTTGTGCGTTCTACTCCCATTTGGAGCCAATCAGTTTAGCTATGACGATAAACAGAATCACATGTCGTATATGAAATTATTTCATTGGAGCATCTGCTCATTAATGAACCTCGTAGTGTGATTTAGCGTACTACGGACAAGAAGCCAGAGCATCCAAGGGATCACATTTTCAAATCCACTTGAACATGATGGTGCCTATCGATTGATTCCAGTAGTAGCTGCTAATAAATACATTGATGCTTCAGCTCCTGAATGTCACGACAATTCTGAGCGCATGAACGGAAAATTCTGACTGTTATTCTGTTGTAAGCGTGAAGAGGCCAAAAAAAAATACATTGTTTCATAATTGGTACTCCGAATTTGACTCTGCCAAATATCGAACTCGGCATCAGATTCTGCCTCCACACTGTGCAGCCTCCTCTGGCTGGCCCTCAGCCACACTCAAGTGGGATTATGAAAGCACTCAGGTCCACATTGGTGCTGTTTTTGTTCGATGACTAGCTAGCAAGCGTGTTCTTTGACTTTTGTCCGAATAAAGGTGATCTCATCGGACTGTATAGCAGAACTCCTGGGGATGCTTCTCATCTCTTTGCCTGGAAAGAATTTGATCCAAATTGTACCAGAGGGGACAAAGCTACTCGCGCTTATGCTGGATGTGACAGTTACAATGATGTCTGTGGAAAGATCATTACTTCGGAATAGCTGGACTTTCTTGACCGGGAATGTGTGCTTCCCTCATGACGAGTACAACAATTCCTGGAAATAACTGTTGAATGTCTGGCCAGTACCAGGACAAGCTTGCAGACAATTTTGTGAATAGATCATTTTTCCCAGCTTTCAGATAAAAATCAAATAAAGCCCCCTCACAATTGTCTTTAAAAAAAAATTTATAGTAAGGCTTTTTCTTAAAAAAATAAAAAAAAAAATGACCATGTATAATAAGGCTTTTTTGGAGGGGGGCGGGGGGTGACCACGTATCGAAAGGCTTTTTTGGGGAAAAAAACAATAATGTATTGTAAGGTTTAAAAAAACAAAAAACGAGCATGTATAGCAAGGCTTTAAAAAAACAAAAAAAAACATCATGTATAGCGAGGTTTACAAAAACAAAAAAAAAACGACCATGTATAGTCAGGCTTTAAAAAATAAAATAAAACAAGCATGTATAGTTAGGTTTAAAAAAGAAAAAAAAACATGTATTGTAAGGCTCTAAAAAAATAAAACGACCATGTATAGTAAGGCTTTAAAAAAAATAAAACAAGCATGCATAGTTAGTTTTTAAAAAAAAAAAAAACATGTATTGTAAGGCTTTAAAAAAAAAACACCATGTACAGCAAGGTTTAAAAAAAACAAAAAAAAAACGACCATGTATAGTAAGGCTTTAAAAAAAAAATAAAACAAGGATGTATAGTTAGGTTTAAAAAAAAAAAAAAAAAAAACATGTAGTGTAAGGCTTTTAAAAAAAAAACACCATGTACAGCAAGGTTTAAAAAAAACAAAAAAAAACGACCATGTATAGTAAGGCTTTAAAAAAAAATAAAACAAGCATGTATAGTTAGGTTTAAAAAAAAAAAAAAAAAAAACATGTAGTGTAAGGCTTTTAAAAAAAAAACACCATGTACAGCAAGGTTTAAAAAAAACAAAAAAAAACGACCATGTATAGTAAGGCTTTAAAAAAAAATAAAACAAGCATGTATAGTTAGGTTTAAAAAAAAAACAAAAAAAAAAACATGTATTGTAAGGCTTTAAAAAAAAATAAAACAAGCATGTATAGTTAGGTTTAAAAAAAAAACAAAAAAAAAACATGTATTGTAAGGCTTTAAAAAAAAAATAAAACAAGCATGTATAGTTAGGTTTAAAAAAAAAAATCACCATGTATAGTAAGGCTTTAAAAAAAAAATAAAACAAGCATGTATAGTTAGGTTTAAAAAAAAAAAAAAAAAAAAAAAACAACCATGTATTGTAAGGCTTTAAAAAAAAACAAAAAAAAAAACGAGCATGTATCGTAAGGCTATAGTAAGGAAATCATTCACCATTGTCCATTCGGATAAGGCAGTCCCAAATCCATTTTCAAGGGCAGGTGTCGCATCCCAGCAGGATGATGACGAGCTGGACAAAGTGGGCGTTTCTTGTTTGGCATGCAGTCAGAGCTTCCACGGAAACGGGGCACAGGAAGCGTGCGTGTCCGCGCGATTTGCTCCCCCGTCGCTCTGAAAGTGAAAAAGGTGCAAATGTCCCCACTGTACTTGGATGTTAAATAAGGTCAGCGGCAAATTCGACACCAATTATATGCGCATTAAGTCATTTATTGCCATTGACAGCGAAAGACGTCAAAGATCCATTTTTTTTTTTTTTTTACTTGGCTGGTAGTGAAATACAATTAGAGTTTCACCGCAATGCAGCTTTAAAGTTTGACAGCTCCATGTGGCTTGTAGCAATTAATAATAATAAATATAAAATAATATATTTATTTTAAAAATGTTAATTCATTTAAAAAAATAAAGATATATATATATATATATATATATATATATATATATATATATATATATATAAAAATTAAATAAATAAATAAAAACAGTGTCTATGGACAGTATGTTCTTTTTATTTACTTAAGTGTGACTATAGCGGCAGCGCCCAGAGAGTCTTTGATTGAAGTGAACCGGTATATATTTAAATGATTAAGGCTGACAAAAATAAAAGATAGCTTGGTATCTGAACTCTTTTTCCAAGGGCATCTCAGTGAGTTTCATGAGTATTTAAAAAAATAAAAAAATACATGTCACAAAATTCACTGTAGTTTACTGTTTTGAATAACATTCTGCTAAATTCTCATGGACAAAAAAAATATAACCCAAAAAGCATCTTTTTGTATGTTCCATCAAAGACTTGCAGACTTGTTAACCAAAAGGCTTGTAATTTGCTCCAACCTTTAATCCAAGCGCTACTGTGAGGCTTGTCTATGCAACATAATGTTTCTTTCAAAACACCACTTAGCATCAAAAAGCAGTGCTCCAATATTCATTCAAGTTATTCACTCCATGCACAGTATCCAGACACGATTAATGACTGTCCTACATTCTACACAAATACACACACACACACTTGTAGAGGCATGACAGAATACTCAACTGGCTTCCGCGGCCGAGATATAAAGACAAAGGCTTCTCGAGTTCTTATTCAGAGCAGAAGCAGCCTGAGGCCAGAATGCAGGCGAGAAATGATCAATGTCTCCATCTGTTGAGGGCTGCACAAGCCAAGATGAAGGACACACCTTCCATTGACCTTCACCCGCTTCCTCTTGTTCACATAACGACAGACGTGAGTTTATTTGCATTGATGGAAAATAACACATTGGAGTTGTGAATTCATCTCCCTTTTCCAGTATTAAAATATATATATTTTTTTTTACCTCCCATTGATGGATAATGGCAGTTTTTAATGTAAGAGGTCGACTCAAGTCACTTTTGTTTATAATGCGCCATTTGACAACATAAGTTCATGTCAAAGCACTTGAACACATTGAGCAGGTCAAGAAACAAACTTGGTGCCCGAGGCAAAGAAAAACTCCCTGCAGGGACGAAACCTTAAACATAACCCAAGGTAGGTAGGGGGAGGGTGGGGGGCAGTCTGCATCGCCTGCTTGGGTTTGAAATTGAGACACAGTGGAGCACAGGTGTCAAACTCAAGGCCCGGGGGCCAGATCTGGCCCCGCCACATCATGAGTTGCGGTCCACAAAAGCGGATTATGTGGCATAACTTCCATGATTCTTTCTCAAGTGTGCAACAAAATTTCAAATTGACGTGTAGTAAATAGTAATATTGATATTACAAGAAGGTTTTTGTTATGAAATCTTTTCCTTTATTATTATTATTTTTTTGCAGTAACTTGACCAATTATTATCATTGACTTTTTGTTCAAAACTACACTATAATAATGCACAATTTATATTTTTTTGGAGGGCTAAAACAGTAGTTTAACTCGGAACATCAAAATATAATTTATGTTAGTTATCGCAACAAAGCAAGCATGTTGATGGCTGCAAAACAATTTGGTGAGCTTTTAGGGGGAGGCAGAACAAGGGACAATTAAATCTGTCGACACTATTTATTTTTTTTTTATCACCAAACTTAAAATTAAATGCATTTTAACATTAAGTCGCCCATCAGTTTGCTTAATGTCTGTATTAATACGCTGTAAATTCAGTTGAGTACTTTACTCTTAAAAAAAAAAAAACTTCAATACCAAGAGGTGTATTTCAACACATCAGCCTGTGCCGGTGCAGCTAATTCCAGAACTATATATAGCAAGCTTGTAAGATTTTTCACCAACAGTTTGACCTTTTGTCATACGGAATGTGTCGTAATGAGGGGACCTGCAGCTTAATACTGACAGGCGAGCTTGAACGTGGAACGTCTGATTGGTGCCAAAATGTGCAGCTCACGCGGCGCCATTAAAAAGGCAGAATAAAATTGTGCTGTTAACATTCGGGGAGAAATGAAAAAGGAGTCAGACGTCACACGTCAACGTGTCATCATTGATGTCATCATCCATTATTTTTTTTTCATGTTTGCCTTTCTTCCTTTTGTTTCTTTTGTTCTCCTAACTCGAGAAGTGAGCGAAAGATGAAGTGCGGATGGGCCATTAATTACTTTCTTCCTTTTCCCTTCTTTGCTTTGTTTTGTTTTGCTTGTTTTTTTTCTTTCTTTGATGCTTGTGATGTTCTCGTCTTTGTTCTGTTGCGTTTCTTCCATTGCATGTGCACCTTGACTATTTATGCTCATTTCTTTTTACTTTTTTTTGGTTTCTCTCCCTTTACTTCCCCCTCTCTTTTCTTTTCGCTGTCAATCGTACCCTCCCCTTTTTTGTTCTTCCTCTGCTTCTCGTTTGCACGACCCTGCTAACTTGATATGAATTAACAGCATACGCACAAGAAAGCATCGCAACATTTCATACGACAGAGTGATGCCTCAACACAGTGAACATCATGTTTGCAATCCTGAAGTTGCGAAGTGGAAGAGGAGAAAAGTGCTGTATGCTATGCAACCTGATCTGAGCTAAGTGAGTGTGCTCCAGCAGTGAGTGTTGTGACAGGAGCAAGCATGCCACTCATTCAGAGCACCCTAATGTTCATACTCTAGACTGCTTGGCATGAATCCACATGGTACACCCCAGCACCATGTGGCTCACAAAAATACACAGCATGAGGCAAGAAAAAAAAAACACACACAAACACTCACGCACACAATTTACTCGAAATGAAAAAAATAAAATGATAGTTGCACCACCTACCGCAGAAGATGTACAATTGCACTTTATTGCAGTTCGCTGATAAAAGTATGTTCCCTGGGGAACAACGGGAAGGTCATGTATTGATATCGGTTACTTTTTGTTAACATGAAATATATATATTGCATTTTTTCTTGCTTGCTTTTTCTTTCTTTTTTTCTTTTTCTTCCTATTCTTCCGTGCCAACAATTTTCCCCGCGTGTAGTTATCGTTTTTTTTACAATTTAGCCTGAAAATGGATTCTGTCGGCGAAAACTCCCGTGAATCCAAAACAAATCCAAGGGACGTTTTTCTGTGCGTGTCATGCAGCTTGAACAAAATATATATAAATATATTCTACAGCTTGGCTGCAGCATTTTGTAAACTGACCACAAGATGGCAATATTGTAGCGTCTGAAGACGGTAAGAAGGCAACCGTTCTGTAATGATTTTGGTTCAGTTCCGGTTCGTGTCAACCCTTGTTGCTTTTGTTTTCAAAACAAAAGGGAGGTAAAAGAAAAACAAATACTGTTGTCTATATTCTTTCCAAAAACAAAAATGTAAAAACATAAAATTACTAGTTTTCCAATTTACGATTTGGTGCACGAATGAAAAATGAGAGGGGGGGTAGATTTTGATAGTTTGTGTAATCGAGAAGTTAATTTAAACCGGAAAAGAGTCTTTACCTGATTCAAGGGAACTTCACTAATTTCTCAATTTAGACGCGGACGTAAACACACTTCAAAATATCAGAACTTGCTTAGTATTGAAGCGACTTTCGTGCGGTTTTTTTTTTTGCAAATGTCAGACGTGGCTAGAGCTACCCTACCCCCCCCAAAAAAAAAAAATCTGTGTGAGTTGAAAATGTTTCTTTACTTTAAAAAAAAACGGTGTATTTTATGCATGTATGTACTTTGAAAATTAGTCTCCATTTGAATCGTTAAAGGGATATTTTATTAATGTTTCCATTTTCAGCAGTGAAACGTGAATATTTTGCCTGTAATGCATTTGATTACGTCATTATTTTTTATGTACAAGAGAGTGTCGTAAAAGGCAGACTTTCTAACTGAAATTAGCATCGACGTTACGGTGAATTATAAACTTGAAATCAACGCGCAGGAAGCCGTTCAGGGTGTTGTATACTTTTATTATAAATATTAATGAGGACGCAGTAACCAACAATACGACTGCGTTTGAATATGAAACGCTCTTCAGAATGCTAAGCATCAGTGATCTTTGTGCATTGTAACCATGGCAACAAGAGGCGCATCGTTTTCTTAGTCGATCGCTTTTCTTTTGTGTGGGCGTCAAATCCCTGATTTGTTTTGATTTTCAAAAGACGAAATAAACCTTTTCCACCTTCCCTCCCTGACTATTAAAGCCAACCCATCGACTGGAACCTCGAGCCCATTTTTTTTACCGCAATTTGTCCCCAATAGTAATAAAATATCATTTCACCATGTTTATTTGTATGTTGCAGATACTTTAGCCTACGGACCTAATGAATTCTTATTAGTGTTGATATTTTTGTACCACCAGACGCCCCTCCACATGGGACACCCAAAAGGGGAAAAAATAGCTATGCCATTGTGAATGAATGTTTTGTTTCTGAAGCAGACAAGACACGTGTTTTATTCAAGCACTTTATTCACACCACCAATAAAGCAAAGTCATAAACCATTCTGATGCTTTGTCATGTTCTTCTATTTCAATTGCAAACCAAGTTGGCTTTGCTAACTCCTGATGGAGGACATCCAGTTGTAGTAAACAGGTTGGGTGTAAGCTTATTTGGTAGGTTTTGCGTGTCGAACAACATTGCATCACTGGACAGCGCAACTGGAATCAAACAGCACATCACAAATCCCATACGTAAACCAAAAACGTGTGTTATCTTTATCACAATCATTTTATCAAATCCATAATAATTCATTTGCTTTGGCACATCCTGACCAGATGTTGTCTTTCTTTCTAATATGTACATAATATGTAATACAGAGCTGTGATTAACTGGTAAAAGATTGTGTGGTATCCCATTGTGTACCTTTTTTTTCCCCAGAGTCAAGACATTTAATAATTTACACGACTGAGTGTGGGAACCAGGAATAGTAAACGGAGTACTTGTGTTCTCCTTTGCACTAATGTACTAGTAATCAGTTTAAAAAAATTAAGATGAGCCACAATATGCATCAATTTTGATGGAAGACAATTATAATTGTGTGTAAATAATTTTTAAAATGTATGTCATAAGATTGAAAATGTATTTGTGACTCCTTCACAATTAAGGTACATCTTACCTACTTCACCATGCGTGTCCACATTTTCTTATGTGAGTGGCTCGTGTGAGCTTTCGTGGTCAGCCATAATCCTCTTGGGATCTCGTATGAGATGGTGATGGGCTTAGATGTCACTTGTGGTGGTGACGGGGGCGAGAGAATTAGTGATGCCAAAAGCAGCAACAGCACTGCAACCAACTCATTCAGAGCGAAAGAGAAGAAAGCAGCATCGGAGAGATCGTCCACCTCTTTGGAAATCAACACAATTCCCAGACGGAAAGGCAGATGCACCTTAAGATGCGTAGGTATGTTTCATAAATTTAAGGGCATTCTTGGTGGCCCGCAGCCTCCAGCCACCAGCAGAGCTTCTCACCCAAATCAAGACGCAGCACCGGCTCCTGCTCCACCTCCAGCTGCACCTGAAAACAAGGTAAAAAAATAAATAATTGTGAAAGAATTGCAGACCACAAAAGCTAATGAAATAGAATCCAATAACTGTATTTTAATATGGACATAATATATTACAGGACAAGAAATCTCCTGAAAAGGAAAATGTGAGCAAACCTCAGGGTAAGTCTTCTTCATTGAAATGAAATGATACATTTACGAGAGGAACGCTCCTGTTTGATTTGCATCGTGTCAAAATGATCATTAATGCAATTTCTACTTGTTTTAATAGAGCCCGAGCTGAATTTTAAAATACGTTTCTATGACACGAGTAAGCTGAGACGATAAGGTCATCATTGAGGATAGTCATCATTGATTGGTCATTTACATAACTATTACTGTCTTAGCCAATGCACTGGTTGGAATAGAAATTAATCAAATAAATCAATCCTAGCTCCAGTTCCGGCTGCGGCTCCGGCTCCAGCTCCGGCTCCGGCACCGGCTCCAGCACCAGCACCAGCACCAACTCCAGCCCCGGCTCCAATAACAACAGTGAACCCTGATCAAACTGAACCAGATGGGTAAAAAATACAATCTTCATCCTTGAAATTGTACTGTAATCAACACATGATCCAATTAAAAAAAAAAATCCAATATTTGATTTCAAATATAATAGAATTTGGAATATATTGAAAAAATGCAATAACAGGGATGCATTTGTTGTATATTTTATTTTCCCCTTATCAGTTGCCTAAAGTATACCAAAACCTATCATTGTATCGATGAAGAAAAAAAGTATCTAATTAATCACTCAGAGTGTAGTTAATTAATCAGATTGCCGGGCAAGATGACAGCGAGAGAGGGAGAAATCCCTCGGAGATGAACGCAGCATGTGAGATCTTCCATGCTCCTGGAGCAGCATGCATATTAATGAGAGGATGAACCCAAAGTAGATTAAAAGCTTTTCAGCTTTTGTGATTTAAGAAGCTCACCTCGGTCGCTTCTGGCACTGCAATATAAATCATTGGGTGACAGGTAAAGACCGATATAGCTGATCCTTGCACTTTTAAACACTTCTCTACATGAGTGGACCTGTTGTTCAGTTTTAATTAGATGACATAGATACGGTGACCTGTGGGTTGGTGCCATTTGAACGCTTCTGTGTTTGCCTAACAGCTAAATTCATCTCAGGTGGAGGCCCCCGCCCCCCTCTCTCTCTCTCTCAGGCTGTCCGGAATTTAAAAAAAAAAAAAAAAAAGGAAATTTTACAAACCACAAAAAACTCTTTGGAAAACACTAATAAACACTCAATATATGAGGAAAAAAATTAAAAATTAAACATCCCTTTCCGACAATGCTTTATATTTTCATTTATTTAAATTAAGCACACAAACGTGAACTTCATCCGAGTCCTATTCCATTCCACTAGGGGGCGCCATAGGCTCATCTTATTTCGGTCCTTTATCAGCGTCTTCCAATCATGAGAAAAAGTTCATTTAAAAATAAATAAATAAATAAGAAAACATAATTAGCACCAAGATGTGATGCCTAGTAGTTTAAGCCCATGAATGGACTGCGAATTAATTCATCAAAAGTTAATACCACGCTGTTGTTGTTTTACTATATAATGCATAATGAAATGTGAAAAGAAAAAAATATTTTCATGACTCAGAAAAGAGGACGCCCCCCCCCGGCCAGTCGTCATCAACCCGCATTCAGATGAGCAGCTTCGCTCCATAGTGAAGCGCATGAGAGAGAGACTTGACATCTACAAGGAGAAAGTGACCGACCAATATGCGTCATCGCCAGAGATCACACCTCCTGTCAGTGAGTACAAACACCGCCGGCTATCTGAATAGTCCGCTTCAACTTTATGAAGCATAAAAATCGAATAAAAGTTTGCAAAGTGATGATTCAAAATGTGTGTGCTTTCAGCACCGCTGTTGCACAAACACCACTACGCTCAAGTCATGGAGGAGAGGAGAAGGCTAGCGGAGGAGGAGCGGATCAAAAAGGAGGAGGCTGAGAAGAAGAAGAAGGAAGAGCAGGAGAAGAAAAAGAAAGAGAATGAACAGAAGAAAAAGGAAGAGGAGGAGAAAAAGAAGTTGGAGGCAAAGGAGGAGAAAGAGAAGACGCAAAATTTGAAGGTTGTTTTGAAGGAGAAAATGTGGACTTCTGTGGATGTTTTTCTGAAGCCCTTTGAGGACAGCATGGACTCTGTGATCGGAAACACTATCGATCCGTTTACAGGTGAAGTTCAAAACAAGAGTCAAGACTCTTTGTCGCTATTCGATTCAATTCCTTTTATCCGCCTCCGTAGATCGTCGTTACATTGCCTGGTTGAGCGTGGTGACTCTCGCCTTCAACTACAACACCTGGTTCGTCACCGCCCGTCTCTGTTTCCCCTACCACTCGGACTGGGCTATCCCTTACTGGTTCGCCATGGACCTGCTGGCTGACTTGATCTACCTCACAGACAGCATCATCTTTCAGTCCCGCAAGCAGTTTGTCAGCGCGGGAGATATCATCGTAAGTTCGCATTATCGCAACCTGAGGGAAGATGCTACGTTCTTGTTAAAATGCAATTTTTTTTTGTTTCACAGAAAGATGGAAAGCTGGCAAAGAAGAATTACAGGGAAACCGATAGATTTATGGTAAGGATGTTAGGCTATTTGTATTTTTTTTAATGACCATTGAAAGCTCAACTCATCTTATCGTCTTATTGACATCAAAAGGCCGACATAGTGTCAGTCTTGCCCTTCGACTTGCTCTACTTCCAGTTTGGATTCAAATCAATTTTCCGAGCCAACCGCTTGCTGAAGGTGAGTATTTCATTTATTTTTTTATTTTTTTTTATTTCGTTGTTCAATTGCTGCGGCTGTTGACGTTTGAAAAAACAAAACAATTCCAAGGTCGATACATTTTTCGAGTTCAGCGACCGCCTGGAAAGTATCATGGCAAAGGCTTACATCTGGAGGTAAGTTGGATGACAGCAACTCAACCCTTGATTTGTGGATAAATGGATGGCGAGATGTAAAGAAACTACTCTTTACTTTCTTAACTGTGCTTTTAGAGTTATTCGCACCATCGGCTATCTCCTCTTCATGCTCCACATCAACGCCTGCTTGTACTACGTAGCCTCAGACTACCAAGGCATTGGGAAAACCAAGTGGGTCTACTCTGGACTGGGAAGTGCGTAAGTATTTCTCCATTTCAACCAGCTCTAAAATCTGTTTTATGTCTTTGGTGTGTCAGTCTAAAGAAGAATCAGGACAGACAGATTACAGAATTGTATGTTCTTTTTGCTGCCATGGCTGCAGTTACCTCGCCTGCGTCTTCTATGCGGAGAAATCCTTGCTGATGATCGCCGAGTTGCCTTTTCCGGACACCATGTTTGGAATGATGTTTCAGATGACAAATTACCTTTTTGGGGCATTGTTTATGTCCATCATTCTTAGCCAGGTAGATTATTTATTGAAGTTTTTGGTTTGAGGCCTGTCAGAAAAGTTCCAGGACTGGTATGAGTGTCCCAACGCTCACCACTTAACGCGCACCGAAGAAAGCAAATGACGCAGGATCTCTTTTTAGATGTGCCGGTTGACCGTCTGGCCCACATTGAAGAGGAAAAGTCGTTGTCATTAGCTTTGGTTTGAAATATCTTTTGTGACACCAGCCTTGGAACATTTCTGACACTGCTTGTAATTTTATGTCTTGTTGTGGCCCGCACGAAGCAACTTGACCAAATAAAGGTGGGCCCTAAATTGATATTTTCGGTGAAGGCTTTGCATGCTATTTCTTTTGTCTTTTTCGATTGCTGATATTTGATTATCTTCAATCATTTTAAATAATTCCAGGATTTTGTTCCATATTATAAAAAAAAAAAGTTTTTAGATTTTATGGGGGAAAATGTTTCTACTGATGAAAAGCATGAAGTCATCCTTTAATGCCTTACCAAAGGAATGCAAAAGTGCACCAAGAGTAATTTTCACACAACCCCCCCAATGAAAATCCAAGTTTAGCTAAGCGGGAACTGATTTTATTTATTTATTTATTTATTTATTTAAAATTACACTAAATGAAATGAAATTAATTAATTAATTTATTTATTTAAAATTACACTAAATTAAATTACATTTATTTATTTATTTATTTATTTATTTGAAATTACACTAAATTAAATTAAATTTATGTATTTATTTATTTATTTAAAATTACACTAAATTAAATTACATTTATTTTTTTATTTATGTATTTATTTGAAATTACACTAAATTAAATTAAATTAAATTTATGTATTTATTTATTTATTTAAAATTACACTAAATTAAATTAAATTTATTTATTTATTCATTTATTTATTTAGTTAACTATCATACTTGTGATTTTTTTTTTTAAATCTATTTTCTAATTACCATCATGATATAAATTGTGTATTCATTCATGCAAATTCTCCCCAGGTACCTACGTTGTTACTACTATGCTGTCCGCAGTCTGATCAACATCGGGGGTCTTAATGAACCCCACACCGTCTTTGAGATAACGTTTCAGATGACAAACTTTTTCACGGGCGTCTTTGTGTTCTCCAGTTTGATCGGACAGGTAAAATAGAACCGGATTTTTCTCTGTATCGTGGACACCCAATAGAACAGAACTTCTCCAAATGTGCACGTCTTCACCTCAATAGAGTAGCGGTAGACAAGGCAAACGCATTTAGAAGTGACATTCGGTTAGCCCCATCACTCAAATGTTGCTCAATGGTTCCCTGTTTCAAAAAGCTAAATGTACTTGAAGAAATACTGTATTTTCTTCTTGCTAATGATTCTTTTTGCTTCAGATGAGAGATGTCATTGGTGCTGCCACAGCAGGGCAGACTTACTTCCGCTCGTCCATGGACAGCACCGTGGCCTACATGGTCACCAACCGCATCCCCACCTCGGTCCAGAACCGGGTCCGCACGTGGTATACGTACACATGGGATGCTCAGGGCATGCTAGGTAGGAGTGATTTCATTTTTATGAATAAATTAGATTTTTTTAACAAATGCAAAAAAAAAAAAAAAAAAGACAAAGAAAAAGCCATGATTACCTTAAACTTCCCTCCTGATGCCTCTAGATGAGTCGGAGCTTCTCGATAAAATGCCGTTGGTGATGAGAACCGCCATCGCTGTGGACATCAACCTGACCACTTTTCAAAAGATCGACCTCTTCAAGGTGGATGCATCTGGAAGTATTTGTAAAACACGCAATTAGTCGCATTTCTGACTCAGGATGCATATTTTCTCGCAGGGCTGCGACCAGCAGATGTTGGTGGATATGTTACTGAGACTCAAGTCTATCATCTATTTGCCTGGAGATTTTGTTGTCAAGAAAGTATGTTTGGGATGGATTTTGAGGAATTATCCAATGTGAAACCCGCTGCTTTTTTTTTGCAGGGTGACATTGGTAAAGAAATGTATATCATCAAGAGTGGAGCAGTGCAAGTGGTGGGAGGACCGGATAACAGTATCGTCTTTGTTACACTTAAAGCCGGCTGCGTGTTTGGAGAGATTAGGTTGGTGCGCTTGTTCATACACACGTAAATAAATTCACCATTTGTAGAGTATATATTAAAAGTAGAACGGTTAACTAAATCAACGGTTTTGGTTCATATCTCCGTTTGGTACACGATATAAAGAATTAAAGAAAAGAAATTGGATTTCAAATGACATCCATATATGTATTTGTGTTATCAGTCTGCTGCAGTCGTCCAAAGATGGGGGGAACAGACGGACAGCAAATGTCAAAGCCTACGGATTTGCAAATCTCTTCGTCCTCGAGAAGAAAGACTTGTTTGATATTCTCGTCCACTACCCAGAGTCGCAGAAAGTGCTGGCCCGAAAGGGAAGGTGAGACAAAGATTTGGCTTATTGCGCTATTACATATTTCAAGGTTATTCTCAATTCTGGGGTGATTTTGGTCATAATACCGTCACGTGAAGCGTACATTCATCTATTGTTATGGATAGGAAACTCATGAAGGCCAAGGGTCCGGCAGCAGCTAAAGTGGAAGAGGAAAAGAAGAAAGGTCTGGCACTTTTTGGTCCAAAGCCGCCCACGCCTAAATTGTTGCGAGCCTTCGGGGGAGGCTTTAACAAAAAATTGATTGAGAAACTCAAGGTAAGGTCACTTTAGACTTTACAGTTTGTTGAATTTCTATCCTGTCATCTAAACTTTTTGTGTTCTTATGTTCCTAGTCTTCTGCTGCCACTTGAGAGACACTTCAATTGATTTATTTTACAAACTCCGTTTTGGGAGTGTATTTTTTTTTGACTCTTTTATACTTAGAGATATTATATGCTTTGTACATTAACGTCAATCTATTGGTTGCATTCCGAAAAAAAAAAAAAAAAACATTCCTTCTTGTGTGACCCAGCCTCTGCAGTATAATTTATGCATAAATGTACTGAGAATGTTTAATAACTGGTGCATTAAATAATTCCGACGTTAAACTACAACTTTGCATCGTGTTATTTTTGTTGTTGAGTGCATGTGCGAGAGAGAGAGAGAGAGAGTGAGTGAGAGAGCGCAAAAGAGAGAGAGGTGCAGGACATAATCCCATTATCCAGATTGGGACTTTGTCTGACAAAGAGGACCAAAATAAATTTAGAGAGTTGATTCGAACTCCATTCAGTTCATTTAAAACAACGTCCTTGTCATTTCAAAATTCACGTTCAAATTAAGACTCGGGGTGAAAATATTCATGCAATTGCGAACCCTACAAAAATGATGTTAGCGACCGCTGATCTTGTGACGACGGTGCCAAGACAAGGCCAACGCTCAGCGGGAATAATTCGGGTTAAAGGAATTAACCACAGAGTCTCTCAGACGGGATTCATCAACCCGCCAAAGATTCTGTAAAGAGGAGGAACTCAGCAGATCTTTTGACAGCAGCCTGTGCACAACGCTGCCATGTTGGCGAGGTTAAAGATGTTAGTGGGGGCTCCGGAGCCTCCACTAACGCAGGCCGCTCTTGTGCCTTCTCCTGCAGCTCCACCAGCTAAGGTACAGTAAGCTTTGGATGACTTTGAAAGTTATTTTGGAATGTGGTCCGAAACATTTGGTTAACTTTCCATTTGGGTTGCGCCCAAAACATTTTCAGCAATACTAACTCAGATTCCAAATGATGGAGGTGATTCGGCTTTGATTTTGTGTCAACAGCCTCCTGAAAAGGAGGAGACTGCCCAACCAAAGGCAGATGCAAAGCAAGAGGAGAAAAGCAAAGAGGAAGCGGCAAAAGGAGACAACAATAAAGATGAGGAAAAGAAAGAGGAAGAACCCACAAAAGAAGAGCAAAAGTCAGGTAAAGTCAGATTGAATCAACAAACTGTTGCATTGCGAGTGACTTGACTTGTATTTACAATTGATTTATAATTCAGAAAAAAAATATTATATTGTATTTTTTTTATTATCATTTGGTGAAATACTTTTTTTTTTTTTTTTTCAGTTCCTGCCCCAGCATCTCCTATTAATCCTGTCAGTCCAGAAGAAGTAGGAGGGTAAGAAGACAGGCTGCTTTTAGCCTGGCTAAATCACCCAAGAATCTTTAAACATTATTGAACGCAAAAAGATCAACTAATCCTTTGTCACTTTTCAATCATGTTCTCAGCGAAGAGACTGCAGAATTACCTCCTCCACCTCCTGTTGTCTACTTCCGTTACACAGACGAGACTCTCAGATGGTGGGTCAAAACCATTCGGGAGAGAACAGAGACGGTGAAAGAGAAAGTCATTGATCCATATGCCAGCTCACCAGAAATAACCCCACCTGTCAGTAAGTACCAACAAAAACAATCAACACTTAAACACACGACAGGCGTTCTGAAATTCCTTCCTACCCATCGGGACGTCCAACCAATGCCTAGTGCGCATGCGCACTACTGCGCACAACGCCGACAGCGATTTCGTGGGAAGTTTGGCGCTTCTTTTCCTACCGGTCGTTTGTTCGATTAATAGTGGAGAGTACTTAATATTTTTATTTTCATTGAGTCTTATTGAATTTTCCATTGCCTCAAAATACACTGACGTGTGTTGAGCACATTACTCACGTGTGCCACACTCGTTTGATATTGCCAGTACGGGTCGGAAATTTTGGCAGAACGCCGGAACTCATCGCTTGTCTTCCTCCTCAGCGCCCATTCTGAAGAAGGAAGACTACCATAGACTGAAGGAAGAGGAGCGCATAGCAAGAGAGGAAGCGGAAAAGAAGAAGGCGGAGGAGGCAGCCAAAAAGGCAGAGGAGAAGAAGAAGAAGGATGAGGAGAAAAGATTGGAGGCAGAGAAAAAAGCAGAGGAGGAGGAAAGACTGGCAGAAGAGGCCCGGAAGAAACAGAAGATGTTCCCTGATATCAACTTGGCCTGCTTGGATGTCCTTTTCCGACCTATAGAAGAAAAGATGGACACAGTCCTGGGATGCACCATAGATCCTTTCACTGGTGGGTGCGATTCAAATACAGTAAGAGAGCAAAGAAATGCAATGAAAGCCCAACGAAAAACATGTTTGGCTCCTCAGATCGCCGTTACATCGCATGGTTGACCATCGTCGCGGTGGCATTCAACTACAATATTTGGTTCTGCTCCGCGCGTTTGGCCTTCCCCTTTCATAATGACACGGCGAACCGATACTGGATCTTTTTGGACATTCTGAGTGACCTGGTGAACGTCGTCGACATCATGGTTTGGCAGCCTCGGCTTCAGTTTGTCAAAGCTGGCGATATAATTGTGAGTGGTTATGATGATGCAATATAAAAAGATGATTATTTTTTAGAACGGATATTTCTCCCGCAGAAAGACAGGGTCATGACAAAGGAACATTATCGGAAATCGCCTCGTTTTAAGGTATTGTGTGTGAGAAGGTATTCAGTTCACAGAAATGTCTCCCTGATTCTCGTTGTCTTTTACTTCATGCAGAGTGACATCATCTGCATCCTCCCCTTTGACCTCCTCTGCCTATACTTTGAATTTTCGACCATTTACAGACTCAACCGCTTCATAAAGGTACGCAGGTCACCGATTAATCGTTCTTCTAGCCACAACTATCGTACATATTTCCCTTCTCGTTTATCTCTTTGCGTCACAGATTGAGTCTTTCTTTGAATTTAGCGATCGACTTGAGAGCATCATGGCCAAAGCCTACATCTGGAGGTAAGAGCTGCTGTCATTGTTTCCATTACTTGACATTCTGGGGGATGGGAAAGAATTTTTCATAAATATTTTACTATAATGTTTGTCAACGTAATTATTAATAATGTTTTTCGTGGTCTTACCTCTTTTCAATAAAGAGTGGCTCGCACTACAGGCTACCTGCTCTACAGCCTCCACCTCAATGCCTGCGCTTTCTACGTTGCGTCCGTGCACCAGGGCCTCGGCACCACCCTGTGGGTCTACGATGGAAACGGGACAGCGTATGCGCTCTTCATTTCGCATTGACGCGTGCAACATATACACACACGCCATCCTAATTTCGGACTGTTTCTTTCTCAGGTACATACGATGCTACTACTTTGCAGTGCGAAGCCTGATCAACATCGGTGGGCTACCGGAACCTACGACCATCTTTGAGATAGCCTTTCAGATGGCCAACTTTTTCATTGGTGTCTTTGTGTTCTCCAGCCTGATTGGCCAGGTCGGGATCATCTTTTATCATTCACTGCCAGCCGAAATGAGTGTATTTTTTGGCTTCTATACTCGTCAATGGCAGTGAATGAGTTAAACATTATTATTTTTTTTTTATTTTTTGTTGCTTTGGTGTAACACTTATCATCTTTGTAAATCATAGATGCGAGACGTCATTGGAGCAGCAACAGCTGGTCAAACATATTTCCGGGCATCAATGGATGGTTGTGTAGCTTACATGAACACTTACACAATTCCAAAGTATGTCCAGAACCGAATCAGGACTTGGTACAACTACACTTGGGCTGCTCAGGGAATGCTTGGTAAGCTCTCTCAGAACTTGATCAGGGAATTGTTCATAAAAATGACCAATATAACAAACATACGTTATCCCAGTCGGGAAGTTTTGAGAATGTTTATTACCTTCAGATGAGTCCGAGCTGCTGGATAAGATGCCTCTGGTGATGAAAACTGCCATCGCAGTGGACATCAACTTGGCCACCTTCCAGAAGATTGCTCTCTTTCAGGTGAATCGGCATTTACTGAGCAGACAAAGAGGCTTACACCGCTTAGGTTCAGCCTTCGATAGAAACTTCCAAAGGAAATGAATGAAAATAAGTGGAATCAATTTAAATAAAGGCGACATTGCAGCTCAGATAGATTGCAAGATACACGCTGTTATAAATCGCTAATCTGTGCGTTGCAGCTCTGCTTACCTTTTGGATTTAGTACTTACCCTGTAGTTCGGCGACAGATAAATATTTGTATTAAAAAAAAAAAATCAAGAGTCAATTTGTCCCCTTTAGAGCAAGATACGAGGAATATAGCCAACCTTTAAGCACCAATAATGTTTCTCTTCTTCCAGGGATGTGACCAGCAGATGTTGGTGGACATGCTACTGAGGCTCAAATCCATTATTTATCTGCCCGGAGATTTTGTTGTAAAAAAAGTGAGTTCAATTTACTTCATTTATTATAATTATCGTGACCAGAAAGAAGCTACTCTGTAAGAGACATCTCGCTGCAGGGTGACATTGGTAAAGAAATGTACATCATCAAGAGTGGAGCTGTGCAGGTGGTGGGAGGACCCGACAACAGTATTGTCTTTGTCACGCTTAAGGCTGGCTGTGTGTTTGGAGAGATCAGGTTAGTGCGCTTGTTCAAAAATGAGTTAATAGTATCTACTTATCTTAAATTAACTAAAGCAATTAAAAGTATATATTTATTTATAAAAAAAAAAATGCCACGATATATTGTATTATAAATATATTATTCCCAATTAAATACAAAATATAATTTTGTATATAACCAAACGCAGGTCATAAATTTTATTATATTTTTATTAATAATTTTTTGGGATCATTTAAGTGAATATCTGCTAAATGTGTTGTCAGACTACAAAATAAAGCATCATGTAAAAGTATATTTCAGGTCTTGTTTTTGTTCCGAATTATCTTTGTATTAGTCTGTTGCAGTCTGCCAAAGATGGAGGGAACAGACGAACAGCAAATGTCAAAGCGTACGGCTTTGCTAATCTTTTTGTTTTGGAGAAGAAGGATTTGTTTGATATCCTGGTGCATTACCCCGAGTCTCAGAAGGTTCTGGCCAGGAAGGGAAGGTGAGTCACGCCAGAAACACCCAAGAATCATTTTCCGTGAGGATTTTTTTTCAAAGCATTCTGATTAGTTCGATTAGATTTTTTTTTTTTTTAATTATTATTACTGATTATAAGGATATTTACGTCAATGCACATTTGTCGTAAGGAAACTGACCAAGGCCAAACCTCAACCTGGTGCTAAAGAAGAGGAAAAGCCAAAAGGTCTGACACTCTTTGGCCCAAAACCACCCACACCAAAGTTACTCAAAACGTTTGCCAACCTACGCAAGCTCGCGGTAATGTCACTTTTTTTTTAAGGCATAATCTTGATAAATCGATGACACGGGAGCAGAAGGGCAGACATGAGTAACCTGTTTTCATCTTCACAGAAACAACAACAAGAACAAAAACAGGGTCAGTGAGCCAGCCTGCAAAGAGGTTCGACTGCAACCGGATTCATTGTGGATTCTGGTTTCGTCTGAAACATATTTTTAAAATGACTATATTGCGAATTGTGCTTGAACCTGCCTATTAAAAAAACACAGTGAATGCGTATTTTTCAAAATATTGGGTTTCAAGCACTGACATGTTGACTCAATGTTCACACTCATGTGATAGCAAGTTAAGGTACAAATGGAGAGAGGCGAATGATTTGTTTTCATTTCACTTTCTGCAAATAAACATCTGAGCAGCTTAGAGTACAGGCATCACACATATTGCAAAAATGACCACAGTATAGAGCTTAAGAAATACAGGCCGTTTAAAAAAAAAAAAAAAAATACATGCGCACACAAAAGAAAGCATAAGCAGCTTCCTTTTGTCATGGCCCAAACTGCAATTGGACATTTTCCTCTCAATATACAGCTAGCGACACACTAACATAAACCTGTTGTGTTTGTAACGATTTGCTGAAGATTTGGACGTCTTTTCACGCGTTCCCATTGCATTGCTTCAATGGCTTTCATTTTGAAAAAAATATTCTGCGGAGCCGGCGCTCTAACTGTGCAGCTTCCAGTAGATGATTTCTCTGTCCTCTCCTCCTGTGATCACCGCGGCAGCCAGCTCATTCATCCACATGGCTGTGACTGCACCTAAAGCACGTAGGACAAACACGCACTGTGTTACAGGATATTATCGTTTCTTTTACTCCAACGTGTGCGTTTGTTGAGGGGAGAGAGATTCACCCGAATGTGCCGAGATCCTGGATGTGACAGAGTTGCTCATCAAGTCCCACAGCAGGAGGTCACCTGACTGACCCCCGCACAGCACTGAGTTTCCGTCCCAGCAGAAACACCTGATACAACGCAAACGAGGAGGATTTCATTGGAGCGAAATGTTATTTTTAACTTGAGCAAATAGTTATTTTAGAGATATTTGCCGAGTATGACGTTACCTGAGCTCCTCCTCCGATTTCACGGACGAAATGACCATTCCCGTCTGAACGTCGGTGACCTTCATGAAGGAGTCGGCGCCAACGCTAAGGACATGCCGACCGTCTAAATAGAACAAACCACTTGAGTGTTTGCGGGCAGTTCCTTCCTTCCAGTCTGGTTAAAAGTCGGGTTGAACCATTAGGAAAAATACTTTTTGCAGTGAACGATATTCTGCGCGTGGTGAACAGTGTTCCTATTGGACGCAAATTGCTAGCGCGGCAGACGGAGCGCAGACCCGGAAACGAGACGGAGGCGCACGTATGAACTTGAGTACAACGTTTCATACCAGCCACATTTTTCTCATGATGCCTCGCTACAGAGGGCAGTTAAGTCAAAAAAAAAAAAAAAAAAAAAAGCCCCAAATAACTAAACTGACCTGGACTGAATGACACACAGTGGATGTTGGCAGCATGGCAGTCGACTTGCTGCAGGGTTCCGTAGGTGTCCGTGTCCCAGATGGTGACGGCGCCGTCTTTACATCCTGACACCAACAGCGTCCCCGAAGGATTCAGTCCAATAGCGTTCACCTGAATTATGGACAATAAAAACATTATTAACAATTACAGAAGGTTGCCTGGTTTGAAAAGTCATTCACCGGCCACAGTACTACCCAGTGAGAACTTAAAAATATTCACCAATTCTCTTCCCTGACAGCATAAATAATATGATACATATTTTTGAAGTTATTTACTTCCCCCCAAAATGAAGACCCTCTGATGTAACAGTAACAGCCTGAAAGAGTATAATTAAACAGTGTTCAACTGCTATTAATGGGGGATAGGGAGCGACGCCAAAGCACTGCTTTTATCTAAAATAAAAAATGTGTGGTGTTTTTGGGTGACTGGAACAAAGTTATTTCAGTTCATTTGAACAGGAAAATGTATTTGATATTAGGGCTACAACTAACAATTATATTAATTGAGTTGAATTGAATAAAATAAACCTGTTTTAATTTCCAAAATATAGAACATAGATTTAAATTGACAGTGCAGAAAATGGATGATCATTGTTTTATTTTGGATCATCACAAAGACAATCAGTTCACTTTCATGGTGTACTTGAGAAATCCTGAGCGTTTGGACAATTCTATATCATAAAATTATCTAAACAATTCATTAATTATCAAAAAAATATTTTAATAATTTGATCTGTTCTCGATTCATTATTCCACCTCTATTTGATGTACAGTCAAACAAAGTTACGATCCTGGTCTCGGAACAAATTAAACTCAAGTCAAGGTACCGCAGTATTTATCATCATGTCATTATGTCATCATCATATTATTATTATAATAATTATTATTATTATTATAATATAGCCAACTCACCCCAGCATCATGTTCCAACTCAGCCAGCAGCACAAACTGTGATCTCTTGTGACCGCACAAAACATGAGGATCACACTGCCACACCTCAAAAAAAAAAAATAAAAAAATCATCACTTTTCAATTTTCTCACCTCTCTGACAAGCGAATACTCGACGTGCATCTCTCTTCTCACCTTGACGGTAGAATCCCAAGACGCTGTGAAGAGCTTGTCGTCGGACCAAAGCACTTTGCTGACGGCGTCGTCATGGCCCATCAGCGTGTCCTGTCGTCTCCCATATGGGATGGAATAGAAATAACTAGAGGGCAGGAAAAAGGCAGGTGAGCAGAAGATGCAAAATTGGATGTGACTACCATTGTTATACATACACATTATTGTCCCACGAGGAACACACCACAATTTGACCATCTGCCAGCATCAGGCATGATGACAAGGCCTGAAAGACAGTTGAGAGGCTTAAAATTCAATTCAATGCCATTTCCATGAACATTTCAAGTGACCCATATCGGATATGGGTTCTTCGACTCACAGAAGGCGAGAAAATAACCTGCTTGCGCAAACGCCCAACTTGCACGCAAGTGAAGACACAAGTGTCAACAATAGGCAGTGACAACAAGGAAGTAAACTTGAAAAAAAATAAATGGTCGAAAGCTTTGTGTTTAGTCATCCTTGGCTGACTCGATTTGAACAAAGATAACCGATGAAAGCCATCTGAGCATATTGAATATATTCACACAACCCATTCATTCAGCAATTATTGGTCAACTAAATATATGAGGTCCAGAGATAGAAAGAAAAGCTGATTTTTTTTTTTTTTTTTTTTGGAGCATATTGGCCAAATGGAGAGAAGAAATCATTACTTCCCCTAATTTCCTTTCTGGATGAATAAAGAAAATATCCCTTCATCTATATATTCTATCAAAGGCTTTCATATGAAGTACAAATCCATGATTTTTGACTGTCGGCCTTAATTGCTCTCCAGCAAACACACATTTTTTTGTCTGCTAAAAATAATTAAATAAAAAAATACTAAAACAATAAAAACTACTACTAATAATAATGCACAATATCCAAAAAGTGAGCTACTTACCATATTGGAGAAAGACATGCTCCTCTGAAAGTCCTTCAGTTCTTTGGAGAACATCTTAAGCGTCGAGTCTGAAACACGATGGAGTAAAAATCAACATCACGTGACAGACATATCGGCAAATGTGACTTGATACCTTGAGATGTGCTGAAAACAGAAGCTCCATCTCGCGTGACGGTGATGGCGGTCACTGCCCTACGCATTCATGACAGTGTAATAAACATAAATCACCAGTTTAAACCATGCAGCGTTCTGAACTCACGTACTCTTTATGAATCTTGTGTCTGGAGGCTGGTGTCAGACGGCTCATGTTTGACCACGCCAGCTTCCGGCTCTCCTCTGTCAAATCTTCGAAGGAGGAGTCCTCATTCAGAGAGCCTGGGAAGCACGCAGAGCAGTCAAATATTGGGAATGCGGCATATTTATTCAGACTGAACTACGAAACTGATGAAGAACTTCCAATTGCGGAAATGTTTAAGCTGAATTAAAAAAAAATGCTACCCCTTCGTATGAGCTCCATCAAAACTATGGGATACCCTTTAAAAGCAGTAGTGTTCTTTTTTGCAAAAGCGGCAGGAGAAATTAAATCCAACCTGGGGTCATTTCGCTGATGGGTGAAGTGAGACTGGAGCTCCTGGTGACGTTTTGCGACCTTGCCATGATCCTCTGAGGATGAGGGGTAGTGAAGAGTTGCGTGGGAGTCTGACCAAACTCGAGAATTTGCGTCAGCATGGCCACCCGCTGGTCAGGATCCTCGAGACTACACAAAAACGTGTTATCTTCGGTTGCCATGACAGTTGTCAGAATTGCCTCGTACACGGTCTTATGCTTTGCTTTATTAATAATAGAAGCGAATTTAGTTTCTTACCTGTCATAGTCAACGCCACCTTCATAGGTCAGTGGGTGAAATACTGAGAGATGACATCACTGTTAGCCCACGCCACATTTTTTCTGGATTTGACGATGACAATGATTTATTTTACCATTATGGGCCCGGACCGCTTCACTTCCTCTCTGCTTGAAACCAAAGACCAAATCGATCCACTCGTGCAGGTGCTCCGACACATACTGACTCTCCAGCGCCGTCTTGTGCTTCTGCAGAAAATCTCTAGCATCTGGAGTTGAGAGAGCAGAGAGTTCAGATGTTACGGTGCACGTGTCATCACATGTGAACAGGAAGTTACCGTACCTGAGGCCCAGGGCGGGAGGTGGACATCGCCGACAAAGCTTCCGTTCTGCCGTCGCCCCAGCTCAAGACGCAGGTGATTTTCCAAGAAGCTAGCATCAACCCCATAAAACTCCGGGATTAACTATGGGATAAAAGGCGGAAATTATTACAAACATCGTATTACAAAAATACAGATTATACACCAGTCGGTAAATATTCAACCTCTTTAAAATCCGTAGCCCCCTCTAAGCAGTTTTTCCACGTTTCGCCGATGCTGGGAAGAGACAAATGCATAGTTCACATGATTACATTTCCCATTCAAAAGGTTTCCAGTGATTCCGTTTGCAAGACATGCAAAGTAAATGCAACACAATTAACACGGAACCTTAAATTTAATGAAGCAAAAAGACCGACTAGAACATACTAATACCTGTTAAACATGCGATCGGCGTGGTCAAAGCGGCCGTTCTGCAGACACAACATATGTTCTGGAGCTGTGGGGAAGGCAACCAAAACACATGATAAAAAAAAAAAAAAAAGAGTGCTTCGTATATATTGGGAGGCATGTGACTGACCCACTCTGACCAGGTAGAAAAGGACGTAGCCGGGAGACGAGTAGTGGCTGCCGTACATGAAGCGAGGCTCGGGCATGCCTCGGAAGCGACACTGAGAAAGAGAGAGAGGTTGGATCAACTAAATATCGGCAGAATCTCAGGGACATATTCCGCAGTTCTACACGGGTGGAAAATTGCGACGATCGTCATAAGAATGGTTCCTTGGCAAACATCGCCCTTGTACGAGTGGATCTCACCAACAGCCGGTCCAGGCGCTCTTTGTTTAACGCCCCAACGGGTTTGCTGAGGTCCCTGAACGTTGCGGCATTTGACAGATCTGAAAAACATAAAGTCGGATATCGATTAACTCTGAATATCTTGAATATGAGGGATGGTAATACTGAAATTATGAACGCTGTACAATAGTCAACCCACCCAGTTGTGCACTCGCGTAATCGGCAAGCACCCAAGGGAAAACGGGATACTGGGAGAGGTCGTTGCAGCTGCGGTCGGCCAGGTTGTTAAGGTGGAGGAGATACTCGTAGTTACTCAGGTGGCCGCGCTGCCACTGCAGCATGTAACTTTCTGCCGTGTGCTCCGTCATGTGGTTCTCTGAAAGGAAAAAAAAAAAAAAAGATTTTATTATTTTAGCACCATCAAGTTTTCCGGTTGTAAAGTATAAAAACACGGGTGGGGCGTTGTATATCCTATTTGTGGTGTGTCATCTAAAATCTAATTTGGTTTTCTTATTGGACAGGGATTTTAAATTGGTAAATTGGTGCCGAACACGTTTTATTCTTTGGCTTTCGACACAGCAGATTAATTCACTCCCATTGACGGATATGTACGTCAAAAAGTCCATTCATTTTACCGATGCTGGCAGTAAATGAGTTAAGATTCTGTCGCGTCCAGTAAGACGATTGCGACAACACCTAAGGATTAGGTGCATGTACTCACCGAGGAATGTGGCAATGAAATAATAAATTTCATCTCTGTCTGCCGCGTTGTAAAACTTGAGATAGACGTCGGAGCAGAAGTCATTCTCGGAACAGAACACTTCAAGCCCCTGCGAGAGAGAATAGCCACGTGAATGAAAATATTCTGTTCGAACACCAGACAGGAGAGCTTGAACTCAGCGGAGTTGCACTCACCAGAGGTCTGAGACCGTGTCTTCTTTTGTAGATCCGCTTGACTTGATGCAATTTGATCTGAATGACCTGCTCCTGACGTGAGAAAGGAATGACATCATTCTCGTGCCGCAAACGACAAGTAGCCAGACTTTCTAGCATATCAGACAGCTCACCGGATATCCATTGAGCGGCTGAAAGTAGAGATTCTCATTTGTAATGCAGACGTGGCCGGGATTGGATACCAGCGGTAGCACCATCTCTACCGCACACTCCATGTGAGGCTTCTCAGCAACACTCTGAAAGCTTCGGATCAGACATTTATTTTGTTCTGGTGCATTTCAGAGCACAAAACACAAATTTTACTGTTGACATTTGAACGACACGACACAGACCAGAATTTGTCAAACGATGTCCTTGCCAGTCGGGACTGAAGATTGGCCGTGATCTAGAAAATAAAAACACACACCAGGAAATTAGACTGCTGTTAAAACAAAACACGTATGTGTTGCGTTGCATGAACTCACCATAGCGGTCTGGTCGCCAAGCTTTTCCAGACAGGATGCTCTATGCAGCTGGGAAAAAAAAAAATCAAAAAATCCAAGCAGCCTTTAGAGCATGTAGCAGAAATGCGGCGGCTCTATTCCAACACAGCTACATTTAGGTTAACTTCCAAATCTTTCAGCACGTCCTACATACTTGATGTAAAGTTTGAACGACATCCTCCGTTTTACGCCACACTTCCAGCTCAAAGTTCACAGTCTTCTTGCCCTTCAATTGAAGTCATTGAGTTTAGTTACGAACGGGGGTGTACATGATTTAATGTTCACAGCAAGCTTACTCTCTCGTTCCTGTACGGTGAAATGACGCAGTTTTCTTTGATGTAAATAACCTGCAACAAAAGGGAGATTTTTTTTTTTACTTTTAAGGATACAACACTATGGCAGCAATTAAAAGTTGGACACGACGGCAAAAAAATAAAAATAAAAAGGAAGGTCAGACTTGCATTTTGAGAAGATAACCTTACCTGTTCGCACTGAATTGAAATGGAGGACGGTTTGAGTCTATGAAAGGAATACAAATATAAAAAAACATGTGGAAATGAAAAAAAAAAAAACTATATAAAATGATATGCAGATATACTTTGATTCAATGATAATCTTATGACCGTATTTCCAATGAATTGTAGTTGTGACACACACGACAAGCAGGAACTGAACCAGTTGGACAAACTAAATCAACAAAATGTGAGCTAAAAGTATAATTAGACAAACTCGTAAGAAAGACTCACTCATTGAAAGGGTTGGTCTCTTTTTCCACAAATTCAATTTGCTTACAGTCCCGCAGTGGAATCTGCAGGAAAAACAAATATGTATACTTGAATTATAACATTTCGTGGATGACAAATTCAATTTGCTGACAGTCCCGCAGTGGAATCTGCAGGAAAAACAAATATGTATACTTGAATTATAACATTTCGTGGATGACAGGGACCGGTCTGGTTTGTGAAAAGCAAAATTCACTTTTTTTTTGTTTTTAAAACACAAATATTATGATACAGTACACTATATAGGGATACAGTTGTGAAAGGGTTGTTTGTCTTCTGTCAGATGCATGTCATGATATACAATTCAAAACAAACCTTTAAAATTGGCTCTGAAAAATCTTCGGGGTCAAAAATGACTGATCTGGAACAGACCTTGAATGAGCCTCGGATTTTCCTGGGAGGGAAAAGAGTTGACACATTTTTGTTCAATTTGACACTGGCAAAAAAACAGCAAAAGGCATAATGCAAAAAATATATATATAAATAAATAACATAATTAAAAATAAATAAATAAAAATAAATTATTTTAAAACAGTGAATGAATGATTTATTTAATATTAAAATACTATATAATGCAGGAAGGGACAAAATACAATGTGATTATTTAATAAAACGTTTATTTTGCATTTTTAATATTTGGTGTTAAAATCTCAGCTTCTGCCTTTCTGTTGGAGTTGATGTATTGCAGCAAGCAGCCGTTCGCGCGATAGGAGCTTTATGTCGGTATATCTTTAAAAGTTGTTCATTCCGTTGCTTTGTGAATTTGTGAGCACTTTTCTTGTTTCACTCTACTCAACGCTCTCCATACGACACATTACACAACATCTGCACACACCGACCGACACGTGTTGCATTTGTGTCACATGTCTCATCTGCTAAGTGGCAGTCTTTGTGTTTGGGAATCAAACTTCCTCATATTCTGAAAATATCTGATGACTGACTTTGATCAACGGCTGCTCAACATTGCAGTAAGGCAGGTTTAGTACTTTGACCGCATGGGGGTTCTTGGATCAAAACAATATAGTAGAACATAAGAGTAAGTTACCTCTTCTTCGCTGAGCTTCTTGTCACATTGTATGCAGTGTGCTGTTCAAAATAATATTCTTCCAAATCCAATAACAAGAGAGAAAATCTGGAGGGAAAAAAAATATTTCAACATCTTAAGTCATCTGTGAAGACACTTGTTTTTTAGGTTCCAAACAAGAAAACGTTTAATTATCTTCCTGTAAATGAGACATCTTATTCACACGCTACAGTTACAGTTAGATAGTTAGTCGTGACGTGTGTCAGGATAATTACAGCAGAGCGATTAAATATCAATCATTGCATTCATTACCTTTTGTGAGCGGTGTGTGTCATACTGGATGTTCAGGTTTGATAGCTTTAAACTGCACCAACAGTGCTAATTTAATGAAACGATGACGCAATGTCAGGTTTTTTTTTTTTAAACATCAACAGAAACTTTTTTTTTTTTAGTCAAGCTTTTTTTTTTCTTTTCAATTGCTCAGGTTGTTTCCGTGCTTCCTGTATGAGGAAATGCTTCCAATATTTGTTCTTATAAGTGTTCATTTAAATTAAATCAACCAAACAAATGGTTCATATTGCTATGCATTAAACTTAATTCAATTAATAAGACTCAGAATATGACTTTTTATCATCATTGCATAAACATTCACATGGGATAGACTCTG